>NW_027596645.1:0-193877 GCF_964194155.1 Cetorhinus maximus
TACACAGCCTATCCCACTCTCATATTCCAGCTCCGCCTTCACTAACACAGCCTCTCCCACTCTCAGCTACCAGCTCCTCCCTCACTAATACACATCCTGTCCCACTCTGATACCAGCACCTCCCTTACTAACCCACAGCCTGTCCCACTCTCATATACCAGCTGTGTGTCAGTGAGGGAGGAGCTGGTATCTGAGAGTGGGACAGGCTGTTTGTTAATGAGAGAGGAGCTGGTATCTGAGAGTGGGAGAGGCTGTGTGGTTGTGAGTGAGGTGCTGGTGTCTGAGAGTTTGGGCTGGCTGTGTTAGTGTTTGAGGAGCTGGTATGAGAGAGGGACAGGCTGTGTTAGTGAGGGAGGAGCTGGTGTCTGAGAGTAGGGCTGGCTGTGTTAGTGTTTGAGGAGCTGGTATGTGAGAGGGACAGGCTCTGTGTTAGTGAGCTAGGAGCTGGTATCTGGCTGCATATAAGTGAGAGTAGATGGTCTCTGAATGAGACAGTCTTTGTATTAGTGAGGGAGGTTATGGTATCTGAGAGTGGGACAGGCTGTGATAATGAGGGAGTAGCTGGTATCTGAGAGTGGGACAGGCTGTCTGTTAGGGAGCAGCTCATCCCTCGCTAACACACAACCTGTCCCACTCACACACCAGTACTCCCTCACTAACACACAGCCTGTCCCATTCTCAGAGACCAGCTCCTCCCTCACTAACACATAGCCTGTCCCACTCAAAGACCAGTTACTCTCTCACAAACACACAGCCTGTCCCACTCTCAGATACCAGCTCCTCCCTCACTAACACATAGCCTGTCCCACTCATATTCCAGCTAATGCATCACAAACAGACAGGCTGTCCCACTCGCAGATACCAGCTCATCCCTCACTAACACACAGCCTGTCGCACTCAAATTCCAGCTAATCCATCACTAACAGACAGCCTGTCCCACTCTCAGCTACCAGCTCCTTCCTCACTAACATAGCCTGTCCCACTCTCAGATACCATCTCCTCCCTCACTAACACACAGCCTGTCCCATTCAGACACCAGCTCCTCCCTCACTAACATACAGCTTGTCCCACTCAGTTACCCGCACCTCCCTCACTGACACACAGCCTGTCCACTCAGACACCAGATACTCCCTAACTAACGAACAGGCTGTACCACTCTCAAACACCAGCTCATCCCTCTCTAACACAGCCTGCCCCACTCTCATATTCCAGCTCCGCCTTCACTAACACAGCCTGTCACACTCTCAGATACCATCTCCTCCATCACTAATACACAGCCTGTCCCACTCTGATACCAGCACCTCTCTCACTGAAACAGCCTGTCCCTCTCTGACACCAGCTGATCCCTCACTAACACAGCCTGCCTCACTCTCATATTCCAGCACCGAGTTCTCTAACACAGCCTGTCCCACTCTCAGCTACCAGCTCCTCCCTCACTAACACAGCCTGTACCACTCTCAGACACCAGCTCCTCCCTCACTAATAGACAGCCTGTCCCACTCTCAGATACCATCTCCTCCCTCACTAACCCACAGCCTGTCCCACTCTCATATACCAGCTGTGTGTCAGTGAGGGAGGAGCTGGTATCTGAGTGGGACAGGCTCTGTATTAGTGAGGGAGGAGATGGTATCTGAGAGTGGGACAGGCTGTATATTAGTGAGGGAGGAGCTGGTGTTAGAGAGTGCGACAGGCTGTTTTAGTGAGGGAGTAGCTGGTAGCTGAGTGGGACTGGCTGTGTTAGTCAAGGAGAAGCTGGTATCTGAGAGAGGGACAGGCTGTGTATTAGTGAGGGTAGAGCTGGTATCTGAGAATGGGACAGGCTGTGTGTTGGTGAGGGTGGAGCTGGTATCTGAGAGTGGGACAGGCTGTGTGTTTGTGAGGGAGGAGCTGGTATCTGAGAATGGGGCAGGCTGCGTGTTAGTGAGGGAGGAGTTGGTATTTGAGAGTGGGACAGGCTGTTTGTTAATGAGGGAGGAGCTGATATCTGAGTGGGACAGACTGTTTGTTAATGAGGGCGTAGCTGGTATATAAGAGTGGGACACGCTGTGTGTTAGTGAGGGAGGAGCAGGTGTCTGAGAGTGGGAGAGGCTATGTGTTAGTGAGGGAGGAGCTGGTATCTGAGAATGGGACACGCTGTGTGTTAGTGAGGCTGGAGCTGGTATATGAGATTGGGGCAGGCTGTGTTTTAGTGAGGGAGGAGCTGGTGTTAGACAGTACTACAGGCTGTGTTAGTGAGGGGGTAGCTGGTAGCTGAGCGGGACTGGCAGTGTTAGTCAAGGAGGAGCTGGAATATGAGAGTGGGGTAGGCTGTGTTAGTGAGGGATGAGCTGGAATCAGAGAGGGACAGGCTGTGTATTAGTGAGGGTGGAGCTGATATCTGAGAATGGGACAGGCTGTGTGTTGGTGAGGGTGGAGCTGGTATCTGAGAGTGGGACAGGCTGTGTGTTAGTGAGGGAGGAGCTGCTATCTGAGAGTGGGACAGTCTGTGCGTTAGTGAGGGAGGAGCTGCTGTCTGAGTGGGACAGGCTGTGTGTTTGTGAGGGAGGAGGTGGTATCTGAGTGTGGGACAGGCTGTGTGTTTGTGAGGGAGGAGTTGGTATCTGAGAGTGGGGCAGGCTGTGTGTTAGTGAGAGCGGAGCTGGTATTTGAGAGTGGGCCAGGCTGTGTGTTAGTGAGGGAGGAGCTGGTATATGAGAGTGGGACAGGCTGTGTTACTGAGGGAAGAGCTGGTATCTGAGATTGGGACAGGCTGTGTTAGTGAGGGAGGAACTGGTGTCTTTGAGTGGGACAGGCTATGTGTTAGTGAGGGAGGAGCTGGTATCTGAGAATGGGACAGACTGTGTGTTAAGGAGGGTGGAGCTTGTATATGAGAGTGGGGCAGGCTGTGTGTTAGTGATGGAGGCGCTGGTATCAGAGTGGGGCAGGCTGTGTGTTAGTTAGGGAGGAGCTGGTATCTGAGTGGGACAGGCTGTCTGTTAGTGAGTGAGGAGATGGTATCTGAGAGTGGGACAGGCTGTGTGTTAGTGAGGGAGGAGATGGTATCTGAGAGTGGGACAGGCTGTGTGTTAGTGAGGGAGGAGCTGGTATCTGAGAGTGGGACAGCCTGTGTTAGTGAGGGAGGAACTGGTGTCTGAGAGTGGGATAGGCTTTGTGATAGTGAGGGAGTACTGGTGTGTGAGTGGGACAGGTTTTGTGTTAACGGGGGATGAGCTCCTCCCTAACACGCAGCCTGTCCCACACTCAGATACCAGCTACTCCCTCATTATCACAGCCTGCCCCACTCTCAGATACCATAACCTCCCTCACTAATACAAAGACTGTCTCATTCAGAGACCATCTACTCTCACTTAAACGCAGCCTAACGTACTCTCAGATACCAGCTCCTCCCTCATTAACAAACAGCCTGTCCCACTCTCAGATACCAGCTCCTCCCTCACTAACAGCCTGTCCCACACTCAGATACCATCTCCTCCCTCACTAACACACAGCCTGTCCCACTCTCAGATACCAGCTCCACCCTCACTAACACATAGCCTGTCCCACTCAAAGACCAGTTACTCCCTCACTAACACACAGCCTATCCCACTCTCAGATACCAGCACCTCCCTCACTAACCCACACCCTGCCACACTCTCATATACCAGCTCCTTACTCATTAACACACAGCTTGTCACTCAGATACCAGCTCCTCCCTCACTGACACACAGCTGGTATATGAGAGTGGGACAGGCTGTGTGTTAGTGAGGGAGGAGCTGGTATCAGAGTGGGACTGACTGTGTTACTGATGGAGGAGCTGGTATCTGAGAGGGCGACAGGCTGAGTGTTAGTGAGGGAGGAGCTGGTATCTTAGAATGGGGCAGGCTGTGTGTTAGTGAGGGAGGAGCTGGAATCTGTGTTTGAGACAGGCTGTGTATTAGTGAGGGAGGAGCTGGTGTCTGAGAGTGGGACAGGATGTGTGTTAGGGACGGGCTGGTGTCTGAGAGTGGGACATTCTGTGTTAGTGAGCAAGGAGCTGGTATCTGAGAGTGGGACAGGCTGTTTGTTAATGAGGGAGGAGCTGGTATCAGAGTGGGACAGGGTATGTGTTAGTGAGGGAGGAGCTCGTATCTGAGGATGGGACAGGCTGTGTGTTAGTGAGGGTGGAGCTTATATCTGAGGGTGGGGCAGGCTGTGTGTTAGTGAGGGAGGAGCTGGTATATGAGAGTAGTGCAGGCTGTGTGTTAGTGAGGGAGTAGCTGGTGTGTGAGTGGGACAGGTTGTGTGTTACCGAGCGATGAGCCCCTCCCTAACACACAGCCTGTCCCACTCTCATACACCAGCTCCTCCCTAACAGACAGCCTGTCCCACACTCAGATACCAGCTACTCCCTCATTATCACAGCCTGTCTCACTCTCAGATACCATAACCTCCCTCAATAATACAAAGACTGTCTCAGAGACCATCTACTCTCACTTAAACGCAGCCTATCGTACTCTCAGATACCAGCTCCTCCCTGACTAACACACAGCCTATCCCTCTCTCATACCAGCTCCTCAAACACTAACACAGCCAGCCGTACTCCCAGACACCAGCACCTCACTCACTACCACACAGCCTCTCCCACTCTCAGATACCAGCTCCTCCCTCACTAACACACAGCCTGTTAGTGAGGGAGGAGCTGGTATCTGAGAGTGGGACAGGCTGTGTGTTAGTGAGGGAGGAGCTGGTATCTGAGAGTGGGAGAGGCTGTGTGGTAGTGAGTGAGGTGCTGGTATCTGAGAGTACGATAGGCTGCGTTTAAGTGAGAGTAGATGGTCTCTGAGACAGTCTTTGTATTATTGAGGGAGGTTATGGTATCTGAGAGTGAGACAGGCTGTGATAATGAGGGAGTAGCTGGTATCTGAGTGTGGGACAGGCTGTCTGTTAGGGAGGAGCTGGTGTATGAGAGTGGGACAGGCTGTGTGTTAGGGAGGGGCTCATCGCTCGGTAACACACAACCTGTCCCACTCTCAGATACCAGCTCCTCCCTTACTAACACACAGCCTGCCCCACTCTCATATACCAGCTCCTCCCTCACTGACACACAGCTGCCCCACTCTCAGATACCAGCTCCACCCTCACTAACACGCAGCCTGTCCCATTCTCACTTACCAGCTCCTCCCTCACTAACATACAGCCTGTCCCACTCACACACCAGCTACTCCCTCACTAATACACAGCCTATCCCGCTCTCAGATACCAGCCCCTCCTTCACCAACACACAGCCTGTCCCACTCAGATACCAGCTCCACCCTCACTAACACACAGCCTGTCCCATTCTCCGATACCTGCTCCTGCCTCACTAATACACAGCCTGTCCCACTCTGTTACCAGCACCTCCCTCACTAACACACAGCCTGTCCCACTCTCATATACCAGCTCCTCGCTCAAAACACACAACCTGTCCCACTCTCATATACGAGCTCCTCCCTCACTAACACACAGCCTACCCCACTCAGATACCAGCTCCTCCCTCATTAAGAGACAGCCTATCCCACTCGCAGATACCAGCTCCTCCCTCACTAACACCCAGACTTTCCCAAACTCAGATGCCAGTTCCTCCCTCACTAACACACAACCTGTCCCACTCATACCAGCTCCTCCCGAACAGACAGCCTGTCCGACTCAGATACCAGCTCCTCACTCAGTAACACAGCCTGTCCCACTCTCAGATACCATAACCTCCCTCACTAATACAAAGACTGTCTCATTCAGAGAACATCTACTCTCACTACCACGCTGCCTATCGTACTCTCAGATACCAGCTCCTCCCTCACTAACAGGCACTCTATTGTACTCTCAGATACCATCTCCTGACTCACTAACAAACAGCCAGCCCTACTCTCAGACACCATCTCCTCCCTCACTAACGCACAGCCTGTCCCACTCTCAGATACAAGCTCATCACTCACTAACAGACAGCCTGTCCCACTGTCATACACCAGCTCCTCCCAAACACACAGTCTGCCACACTCAGATATCAGACTCTCCCTCACTAACACACAGCCTGTGCCACTCAATACCAGCTCCTCCCTCACCAGCACACAGCCTGTCCCACTCTCAGATACCAGCTCCTCCCTCACTAATACAGCCTGTCCCAATCTCAGACACCAGCTCCTCCCTCACTAACACACAGCCTGTTTGACTCGCATACACCAGCTCCTCCCTCACTAACACACAGCCTGCCCGACTCTCAGATACCAGCTCCTCCCTCACTAACACAGCCTGTCCCACTCTGATACCAGCTCATCCCTCACTAACACAGCCTGCTCCATTCTCAGCTACCAGCTCCCACTAACACAGGCTGTCCCATTCAGACACCAGCTCCTCCCTCACTAACACACAGCTTGTCCCACTCAGATACCAGCTGCTCCCTCACTAACACACAGCCTCCCACTCTCAGATACCAGCACCTCCCTCACTAACACACAGCCTGTCCCACTCAGACACCAGATACTCCCGAACTAACAAACAGGCTGTCCCACTCTCAGAACCCAGCTCCTCCCTCACTAATACACAGCCTGTCACACTCTGATACCAGCTCATCCCTCACTAACACAGCCTGCCCCACTCACATATTCCAGCTCCGCCTTCACTAACACAGCCCGTCCCACTCTCAGACACCAGCTCCTCCCTCACTAATATACAGCCTGTCCCACTCGGATACTAGCACCTCCCTCACTACCCCACAGCCTGTCCCACTTTCATATTCCATCTCCTCCTTCACTATCACAGCCTGTCCCACTCAGTTACCAGCTCCTCCCTCACTAACACACAGCCTGTCCTTCTCTCATATACCAGCTCCGCCTTCACTTAGACACAGCCTGTCCCACTCTCAGATACCAGCTCCTCTCTCACTCACACAGACTGTTCCACTCTCCGATACCAGCTCCTCCCTCACTAACACACAGTCTGTCCTGCTCTCAGATACCAACTCCTCCCTCCCTAACACACAGCTTGTCACACACTCAGATACCAGCTCCTCCCTCAATAACACAGCCTGTCCAAATCTGATATCAGCTCCTCCCTCACTAACACACAGCCTGTCCCACTCTCATACACCAGCTCCTCCCTAACAGAGAGCCTGTCCGACTCAGATACCAGCTCCTCACTCACTAACACAGCCTGTCCCACACTCAGCTAACAGCTACTCCCTCATTATCACAGCCTGTCTCACTCTCAGATACCATAACCTCCCTCACTAATACAAAGACTGTCTCATTCAGGGAACATCTACTCTCATTACCACGCTGCCTATCGTACTCTCAGATACCAGCTCCTCCCTCACTAACACACAGCCTGCCCCACTCTTAGATACCATCTCCTCCCTCACTAACACACAGCCGGTCCCACTCTCAGATACCAGCTCATCCCGCAATAACACAGCATGCCCCACTCGCAGATATCAGCTCCTCCCTCACTAACACAGCCAGTCCCACACTCAGATACCATAACCTCCCTCACTAATACAAAGACTGTCTCATTCAGAGACCATCTACTCTCGCTTAAACGCAGCCTATCGTACTCTCAGATACCAGCTCATCCCGCAATAACACAGCATGCCCCACTTGCAGATATCAGCTCCTCCCTCACTAACACACAGCCTGCCCTACTCTGATACCAGCTCCTCCCTAACCAACAGACAGCCTGTCCCACTGTCATACACCAGCTCCTCCCAAACACATAGTCTGCCACACTCAGATATCAGACTCTCCCTCACTAACACAGCCTGTCCCACTCTCAGATAGCAGCTCCACCCTTGCTAACACACAACCTGTCCCACTCACACACCTGTACTCCCTCACTAATACACAGCCTATCCCACTCTCAGATACCAGCTCCTCCCTCACTAACACAGCCTGTCCCACTCTCAGACACCAGCTCCTCCCTCACTAACCCACAGCCTGTCCCACTCTGATACCAGCACCTCCCTCACTAACCCACAGCCTGTCCCACTCTCAGATACCAGCTCATCCCTCACTAACACACAGCCTGCCCCACTCTCAGATACCAGCTCCACCCTCATTAACACACAGCCTGTCCCATTCTCAGATACCAGCTCCTCCCTCACTAACACATAGCCTGGCCCACTCAAAGACCAGTTACACTCTCACTAACACACAGCCTGTCCCACTCTCAGATACCATCTCCTCCCTCACTAATACACAGCCTGTCCCACTCTCATATACCAGCTGTGTGTCAGTGAGGGAGGAGCAGGTATCTGAGTGTGTGACAAGCTGTCTGTTAATGAGTGAGGAGCTGGTATATGAGAGTGTGGCAGGCTGTTGGTTAGTGAGGGAGGTGCTGGTAACTGAGATTGGGACAGGCTGTATATTAGTGAGGGAGCAGATGGTATCTGAGTTGGACTGGTTGTGTTAGTGAGGGAGGAGCTGGTAGCTGAGTGGGACTGGCTGTGTTAGTCAAGGAGGAGCTGGAATATGAGAGTGGAGCAGGGTGTGTTAGTGAGGGTGGAGCTGGTATCTGAGAGTGGGGCAGGCTGTGTGCTGGTGAGGGAGGGGCTGGTATCTGAGAGTGGGATAGGTTGTGTGTTATTAAGAGAGGAGCTGGTAGGTGAGAGTGGGACAGGCTTTGTGTTAGTGATGGAGGAGCTGGTATCTGAGAGTGGGGCAGGCTGTGTGTTAGTGAAGGAGGAGCTGGTATTTGAGAGTGTGGCAGGCTGTTTGTTAGTGATGGAGGAGTTGGTATCTGAGTGGGACAGGCTGTCTTAGTGAGGGAGGAACTGCTGTCTTTGAGTGAGACAGGCTATGTGTTAGTGAGGGAGGAGCTGGTATCTGAGAGTGGGACGGGCTGTGTGTTAGTGAGTTTGGAGCTTGTATATGAGAGTGGGGCAGGCTGTGTGTTAGTGAGGGAGGAGCTGGTATCAGAGTGGGGCAGGCTGTGTGTTAGTGAGGGAGGAACTGGTGTCTGGGAGTGGGACACGCTCTGTGTTAGTGAGGGAGTAGCTGGTATCTGTGTGGGACAGGTTGTGTGTTACTGAGGAAGGAGGTGGAATCTGAGTGGGACAGGCTGTCTGTTAGTGAGGGAGGAGCTAGTATCTGAGCGTGGGAAAGGCTGTGTTAGTGAGAGAGGAGCTGGTATCTGAGAGTGGGGCAGGCTGTGTGTTAGTGAGGGACGAGCTGGTATCTGAGAGTGGGGCAGGCTGTGTGTTAGTGAGGGAGGAGCTTCTTTCTGAGAGTGGGACAGGCTGTTTGTTAATGAGGGAGGAGCTGGTGTATGAGAGTGGGACAGGCTGTGTGTTTTGGAGGAGCTCATCCCTCACTAACACACAGCCTATCCCACTCTCAGACTCCAGTTCCTCCCTCACTAACACAGGCTGTCCCACTCTCAGATACCAGCTCCTCCCTCACTAACACACATCCTGCCCCACTCGCTTATACCAGCTCCTCCCTCACTAACACACAGCCTGCCCCACTCGCTTATACCAGCTCCTCCCTCACTTACACACAGCCTGCCCCACCTTCAGGTACAAGCTCCACCCTCACTAACTCACAGCCTGTCCCATTCTCAGAAACCATCTCCTCCCTCACTAACACAGCCTGTACCACTCTCAGACACCTGCTCCTCCCTCACTAATACAGAGCCTGTCCCACTCTCAGATACCATCTCCTCCCTCACTAACCCACAGCCTGTCCCACTCTCACATACCAGCTGTGTGTCAGTGAGGGAGGAGCTTGTATCTGAGTGTGTGACAAGCTGTGTGTTAATGAGTGATGAGCTGGCATATGACAGTGTGGCAGGCTGTGGGTTAGTGAGGGAGGACATGGTGTCTGAGAGTGCGACAGGCTGTGTTAGTGAGGGAGTAGCTGGTAGCTGAGTGGGACTGGCTGTGTTAGTCAAGGAGGAGCGGAATATGAGAGTGGGGCAGGCTGTGTATTAGTGAGGGTTTAGCTGGTATCTGAGAATGGGACAGGCTGTGCGTTAGTGAGGGAGGAGATGGTATCAGAGTGGGACAGGCTGTGTTAATGAGGTAAGAGCTAGTATCTGAGTGTGGGACAGGCTGTGTGTTTGTGAGGGAGGAGCTGGTATCTGAGAATGGGGCAGGCTGCGTGTTAGTGAGGGAGGAGTTGGTATCTGAGAGTGGGGCAGGCTGTGTGTTAGTGAGGGGGGAGCTGGTATTTGAGAGTGGGACAGGCTGTTTGTTAGTGAGGGAGGAGCTCATACCTGAGTGGGACAGGCTGTGTGTTAGTGAGGGAGGAGCTGGTATCTGAGAGTGGGATAGGCTGTGTGTTATTGAGGGAGGAGCTGGTAGGTGAGAGTGGGACAGGCTTTGTGTTAGTGAGGGAGGAGCTGGTGTATGATAGTGGTGCAGGCTGTGTGTTAGTAAGGGAGTAGCTGTTATCTGTGTGGGACAGGTTGTGTGTTAGTGAGGAAGGAGGTGGAATCTGAGTGGGACAGGCTGTGTTGTGAGGTATGAGCTGGTTTCTGAGAGTGGGACAGGCTGTGTTAGTGAGAGAGGAGCTGGTATCTGAGAGTGGGGCAGGCTGTGTGTTAGTGAGGGAAGAGCTGGTATCTGAGAGAGGGACAGGCTGTGTGCTGGTGAGGGAGAGTCTGGTATCTGAGTGACTGGCTGTGTGTTTCGGAGGAGCAGGTGTATGACAGTGGGACAGGATGTCTGTTGGTGAGGGAGGAGCTGGTATCTGAGAGTACGATAGGCTGCGTTTAAGTGAGAGTAGATGGTCTCTGAATGAGACAGTCTTTGTATTAGTGAGGGAGGTTATGGTATCTGACTGTGGGAAAGGCTGTCTGTTAGGGAGGAGCTGGTGTATGAGAGTGGGACAGGCTGTGTGTTAGGGAGGAGCTGATCCCCCGCTAACACACAACCTCTGCCACTCACACACCAGTACTCCCTCACTAACACAAAGCCTATACCACTCTCAGACACCAGTTCCTCCCTCACTAACACAGGCTGTCCCACTCTCAGATACCAGCTCCTCCCTCACTAACACACAGCCTGCCCCACTCTCAGATACAAGCTCCACCCTCACTAACACAGCCTGTCCCATTCTCAGATACCAGCTCCTCCCTCACTAACACATAGCCTGTCCCACTCAAAGACCAGTTACTCTCTCACTAACACACAACCTGTCCCACTCACACACCGGTACTCCCTCACTAACACACAGCCTGCCCCACACTCAGATAACAGCTACTCCCTCATCAACAAACAGCCTGTCCCACTCTCAGATACCATAACCTCCCTCACTAATACAAAGACTGTCTCATTCAGAGAACATCTACTCTCACTACCACGCTGCCTATCGTACTCTCAGATACCAGCTCCTCCCTCACTAACACGCACCCTATTGTACTCTCAGATACCATCTCCTGACTCACTAATGCACAGCCTGTCCCACTCTCAGATACAAGCTCATCACTCACTAACAGACAGCCTGTCCCACTGTCATACACCAGCTCCTCCCAAACACACAGTCTGCCACACTCAGATATCAGACTCTCCCTCACTAACACACAGCCTGTGCCACTCAATACCAGCTCCTCCCTCACCAGCACACAGCCTGTCTCACTCTCAGATACCAGCTCCTCCCTCACTAATACAGCCTGTCCCAATCTCAGACACCAGCTCCTCCCTCACTAACACACAGCCTGTTTGACTCTCATATACCAGCTCCTCCCTCACTAACACACAGCCTGCCCGACTCTCAGATACCAGCTTATCCCTCACTAACACAGCCTGTTCCACGCTCAGATACGAGCTCCTCCCTCACTAACACACTGCCTGTCCCACTCAGATTCCAGCTCCTTCCTCACTAACACACAACCTGTCCCACTCAGACACCAGCTACTCCCTCACTAACACAGCATTTCCCACTCTCAGATGGCAGCTCCACCCTCGCTAACACACAACCTGTCCCACTCACACACCAGTACTCCCTCACTAACACAGCCTGTCCCACTCTCAGATACCAGCTCCTCCCTCACTAACACACAGCTGCCCCACTCTCAGATACCAGCTCCACCCTCACTAACACACAGCCTGTCCCATTCTCAGATACCAGCTCCTCCCTCACTAAAACTGCCTGTCCATCTCTTAGATACCAGCTCATCCCTCACTAACACACAGCCTGCCCCACTCTCAGATACCAGCTCCACCCTCATTAACACACAGCCTGTCCCATTCTCAGATACCAGCTCCTCCCTCACTAACACATAGCCTGGCCCACTCAAAGACCAGTTACTCTCTCACTAACACACAGCCTGTCCCACTCTCAGATACCATCTCCTCCCTCACTAATACACAGCCTGTCCCACTCTCATATGCCAGCTGTGTGTCAGTGAGGGAGGAGCAGGTATCTGAGTGTGTGACAAGCTGTCTGTTAATGAGTGAGGAGCTGGTATATGAGAGTGTGGCAGGCTGTTGGTTAGTGAGGGAGGTGCTGGTAACTGAGATTGGGACAGGCTGTATATTAGTGAGGGAGCAGATGGTATCTGAGTTGGACTGGTTGTGTTAGTGAGGGAGGAGCTGGTAGCTGAGTGGGACTGGCTGTGTTAGTCAAGGAGGAGCTGGAATATGAGAGTGGAGCAGGGTGTGTTAGTGAGGGTGGAGCTGGTATCTGAGAGTGGGGCAGGCTGTGTGCTGGTGAGGGAGGGGCTGGTATCTGAGAGTGGGATAGGTTGTGTGTTATTAAGAGAGGAGCTGGTAGGTGAGAGTGGGACAGGCTTTGTGTTAGTGATGGAGGAGCTGGTATCTGAGAGTGGGGCAGGCTGTGTGTTAGTGAAGGAGGAGCTGGTATTTGAGAGTGTGGCAGGCTGTTTGTTAGTGATGGAGGAGTTGGTATCTGAGTGGGACAGGCTGTCTTAGTGAGGGAGGAACTGCTGTCTTTGAGTGAGACAGGCTATGTGTTAGTGAGGGAGGAGCTGGTATCTGAGAGTGGGACGGGCTGTGTGTTAGTGAGTTTGGAGCTTGTATATGAGAGTGGGGCAGGCTGTGTGTTAGTGAGGGAGGAGCTGGTAGCTGAGTGGGACTGGCTGTGTTAGTCAAGGAGGAGCTGGAATATGAGAGTGGAGCAGGGTGTGTTAGTGAGGGTGGAGCTGGTATCTGAGAGTGGGGCAGGCTGTGTGCTGGTGAGGGAGGGGCTGGTATCTGAGAGTGGGATAGGTTGTGTGTTATTAAGAGAGGAGCTGGTAGGTGAGAGTGGGACAGGCTTTGTGTTAGTGATGGAGGAGCTGGTATCTGAGAGTGGGGCAGGCTGTGTGTTAGTGAAGGAGGAGCTGGTATTTGAGAGTGTGGCAGGCTGTTTGTTAGTGATGGAGGAGTTGGTATCTGAGTGGGACAGGCTGTCTTAGTGAGGGAGGAACTGCTGTCTTTGAGTGAGACAGGCTATGTGTTAGTGAGGGAGGAGCTGGTATCTGAGAGTGGGACGGGCTGTGTGTTAGTGAGTTTGGAGCTTGTATATGAGAGTGGGGCAGGCTGTGTGTTAGTGAGGGAGGAGCTGGTATCAGAGTGGGGCAGGCTGTGTGTTAGTGAGGGAGGAACTGGTGTCTGGGAGTGGGACACGCTCTGTGTTAGTGAGGGAGTAGCTGGTATCTGTGTGGGACAGGTTGTGTGTTACTGAGGAAGGAGGTGGAATCTGAGTGGGACAGGCTGTCTGTTAGTGAGGGAGGAGCTAGTATCTGAGCGTGGGAAAGGCTGTGTTAGTGAGAGAGGAGCTGGTATCTGAGAGTGGGGCAGGCTGTGTGTTAGTGAGGGACGAGCTGGTATCTGAGTGTGTGACAAGTTGTGTGTTAGTGAGGGAGGAGCTAGTGTCTGAGTGGGACAGGCTGTGTTAGTGAGAGGAGATGGTATCTGAGAGTTGGACAGGCTGTGTTAGAGGGAGGAGCTGATATCTGCGATTGGGGCATGCTGTTAGTGCGGGATGAGCTGGTATCTGAGTGTTGGACAGGCTGTGTTAGTGAGGGAGGAGCTGGTATATGAGTGGGACAGGCTGTCTGTTAGTGTGTGAGGAGCTTGTATCTGAGAGTGGGACAGGCTGTGTGTTAGTGAGGGAGGAGATGGTATCTGAGAGTGGGGCAGGCTGTGTGTTAGTGAGGGAGGAGCTTCTTTCTGAGAGTGGGACAGGCTGTTTGTTAATGAGGGAGGAGCTGGTGTATGAGAGTGGGACAGGCTGTGTGTTTTGGAGGAGCTCATCCCTCACTCTCAGACTCCAGTTCCTCCCTCACTAACACAGGCTGTCCCACTCTCAGATACCAGCTCCTCCCTCACTAACACACATCCTGCCCCACTCGCTTATACCAGCTCCTCCCTCACTAACACACAGCCTGCCCCACTCGCTTATACCAGCTCCTCCCTCACTTACACACAGCCTGCCCCACCCTCAGGTACAAGCTCCACCCTCACTAACTCACAGCCTGTCCCATTCTCAGAAACCATCTCCTCCCTCACTAACACAGCCTGTACCACTCTCAGACACCTGCTCCTCCCTCACTAATACAGAGCCTGTCCCACTCTCAGATACCATCTCCTCCCTCACTAACCCACAGCCTGTCCCACTCTCACATACCAGCTGTGTGTCAGTGAGGGAGGAGCTGGTATCTGAGTGTGTGACAAGCTGTGTTAATGAGTGATGAGCTGGCATATGACAGTGTGGCAGGCTGTGGGTTAGTGAGGGAGGACATGGTGTCTGAGAGTGCGACAGGCTGTGTTAGTGAGGGAGTAGCTGGTAGCTGAGTGGGACTGGCTGTGTTAGTCAAGGAGGAGCGGAATATGAGAGTGGGGCAGGCTGTGTATTAGTGAGGGTTTAGCTGGTATCTGAGAATGGGACAGGCTGTGCGTTAGTGAGGGAGGAGATGGTATCAGAGTGGGACAGGCTGTGTTAATGAGGTAAGAGCTAGTATCTGAGTGTGGGACAGGCTGTGTGTTTGTGAGGGAGGAGCTGGTATCTGAGAATGGGGCAGGCTGCGTGTTAGTGAGGGAGGAGTTGGTATCTGAGAGTGGGACAGGCTGTTTGTTAGTGAGGGAGGAGCTGGTATCTGAGAATGGGGCAGGCTGCGTGTTAGTGAGGGAGGAGTTGGTATCTGAGAGTGGGACAGGCTGTTTGTTAGTGAGGGAGGAGCTCATACCTGAGTGGGACAGGCTGTGTGTTAGTGAGGGAGGAGCTGGTATCTGAGAGTGGGATAGGCTGTGTGTTATTGAGGGAGGAGCTGGTAGGTGAGAGTGGGACAGGCTTTGTGTTAGTGAGGGAGGAGCTGGTGTATGATAGTGGTGCAGGCTGTGTGTTAGTAAGGGAGTAGCTGTTATCTGTGTGGGACAGGTTGTGTGTTAGTGAGGAAGGAGGTGGAATCTGAGTGGGACAGGCTGTGTTGTGAGGTATGAGCTGGTTTCTGAGAGTGGGACGGGCTGTGTTAGTGAGAGAGGAGCTGGTATCTGAGTGGGGCAGGCTGTGTGTTAGTGAGGGAAGAGCTGGTATCTGAGAGAGGGACAGGCTGTGTGCTGGTGAGGGAGAGTCTGGTGTCTGAGTGACTGGCTGTGTGTTTCGGAGGAGCAGGTGTATGACAGTGGGACAGGATGTCTGTTGGTGAGGGAGGAGCTGGTATCTGAGAGTACGATAGGCTGCGTTTAAGTGAGAGTAGATGGTCTCTGAATGAGACAGTCTTTGTATTAGTGAGGGAGGTTATGGTATCTGACTGTGGGAAAGGCTGTCTGTTAGGGAGGAGCTGGTGTATGAGAGTGGGACAGGCTGTGTGTTAGGGAGGAGCTGATCCCCCGCTAACACACAACCTCTGCCACTCACACACCAGTACTCTCTCACTAACACAAAGCCTATACCACTCTCAGACACCAGTTCCTCCCTCACTAACACAGGCTGTCCCACTCTCAGATACCAGCTCCTCCCTCACTAACACACAGCCTGCCCCACTCTCAGATACAAGCTCCACCCTCACTAACACACAGCCTGTCCCATTCTCAGATACCAGCTCCTCCCTCACTAACACATAGCCTGTCCCACTCAAAGACCAGTTACTCTCTCACTAACACACAACCTGTCCCACTCACACACCGGTACTCCCTCACTAACACACAGCCTGCCCCACACTCAGATAACAGCTACTCCCTCATCAACAAACAGCCTGTCCCACTCTCAGATACCATAACCTCCCTCACTAATACAAAGACTGTCTCATTCAGAGAACATCTACTCTCACTACCACGCTGCCTATCGTACTCTCAGATACCAGCTCCTCCCTCACTAACACGCACCCTATTGTACTCTCAGATACCATCTCCTGACTCACTAACAAACAGCCAGCCCTACTTTCAGACACCATCTCCTCCCTCACTAATGCACAGCCTGTCCCACTCTCAGATACAAGCTCATCACTCACTAACAGACAGCCTGTCCCACTGTCATACACCAGCTCCTCCCAAACACAGTCTGCCACACTCAGATATCAGACTCTCCCTCACTAACACACAGCCTGTGCCACTCAATACCAGCTCCTCCCTCACCAGCACACAGCCTGTCTCACTCTCAGATACCAGCTCCTCCCTCACTAATACAGCCTGTCCCAATCTCAGACACCAGCTCCTCTCTCACTAACACACAGCCTGTTTGACTCTCATATACCAGCTCCTCCCTCACTAACACACAGCCTGCCCGACTCTCAGATACCAGCTTATCCCTCACTAACACAGCCTGTTCCACGCTCAGATACGAGCTCCTCCCTCACTAACACACTGCCTGTCCCACTCAGATTCCAGCTCCTTCCTCACTAACACACAACCTGTCCCACTCAGACACCAGCTACTCCCTCACTAACACAGCATTTCCCACTCTCAGATGGCAGCTCCACCCTCGCTAACACACAACCTGTCCCACTCACACACCAGTACTCCCTCACTAACACAGCCTGTCCCACTCTCAGATACCAGCTCCTCCCTCACTAACACACAGCTGCCCCACTCTCAGATACCAGCTCCACCCTCACTAACACACAGCCTGTCCCATTCTCAGATACCAGCTCCTCCCTCACTAAAACTGCCCGTCCATCTCTTAGATACCAGCTCATCCCTCACTAACACAGCCTGCCCCACTCTCATATTCCAGCATCGACTTCTCTAACACAGCCTATCCCACTCTCAGCTTCCAGCTGCTCCCTGACTAACACAGCCTGTCCCACTCTCAGTCACCAGCTCCTCCATCACTAACACAGCCTGTCCCACTCAGCTACCAGCTCCTCCATCACTAACACACAGCCTGTCCCACACTCAGACACCAGCTCCGCCTTCACTTAGACACAGCCTGTCCTGCTCTCAGATACCAACTCTTCCCTCACTAACACACAGCTTGTCACACACTCATACCAACTCCTCCCTCACTAACACACAGCTTGTCACTCACTCAGATACCAGCTCCTCCCTCACTAACCCACAGCCTGTCCCACTCTCAGATACCAGCTTGTCCCTCACTAACACACAGCCTGTCCCATTCTCAGATACCAGCTCCTCCCTCAATAACACATAGCCTGGCCCACTCTGATACCAGCACCTCCCTCACTAACACAGCCTGCCCCACTCTCAGCTACCAGCTCCCACTAACACAGGCTGTCCCATTCAGACACCAGCTCCTCCCTCACTAACACACAGCTTGTCCCACTCAGATACCAGCTGCTCCCTCACTAGCACACAGCCTCCCACTCTCAGATACCAGCACCTCCCTCACTAACACACAGCCTGTCCCACTCAGACACCAGATACTCCCGAACTAACAAACAGGCTGTCCCACTCTCAGAACCCAGCTCCTCCCTCACTAATACACAGCCTGTCACACTCTGATACCAGCTCATCCCTCACTAACATAGCCTGCCCCACTCACATATTCCATCTCCGCCTTCACTAACACAGCCCGTCCCACTCTCAGACACCAGCTCCTCCCTCACTAATATACAGCCTGTCCCACTCGGATACTAGCACCTCCCTCACTACCCCACAGCCTGTCCCACTTTCATATTCCATCTCCTCCTTCACTATCACAGCCTGTCCCACTCAGTTACCAGCTCCTCCCTCACTAACACACAGCCTGTCCTTCTCTCATATACCAGCTCCGCCTTCACTTAGACACAGCCTGTCCCACTCTCAGATACCAGCTCCTCTCTCACTCACACAGACTGTCCCACTCTCCGATACCAGCTCCTCCCTCACTAACACACAGTCTGTCCTGCTCTCAGATACCAACTCCTCCCTCCCTAACACACAGCTTGTCACACACTCAGATACCAGCTCCTCCCTCAATAACACAGCCTGTCCAAATCTGATATCAGCTCCTCCCTCACTAACACACAGCCTGTCCCACTCTCATACACCAGCTCCTCCCTAACAGACAGCCTGTCCGACTCAGATACCAGCTCCTCACTCACTAACACAGCCTGTCCCACACTCAGCTAACAGCTACTCCCTCATTATCACAGCCTGTCTCACTCTCAGATACCATAACCTCCCTCACTAATACAAAGACTGTCTCATTCAGGGAACATCTACTCTCACTACCACGCTGCCTATCGTACTCTCAGATACCAGCTCCTCCCTCACTAACACACAGCCGGTCCCACTCTCAGATACCAGCTCATCCCGCAATAACACAGCATGCCCCACTCGCAGATATCAGCTCCTCCCTCACTAACACAGCCAGTCCCACACTCAGATACCATAACCTCCCTCACTAATACAAAGACTGTCTCATTCAGAGACCATCTACTCTCGCTTAAACGCAGCCTATCGTACTCTCAGATACCAGCTCATCCCGCAATAACACAGCATGCCCCACTTGCAGATATCAGCTCCTCCCTCACTAACACACAGCCTGCCCTACTCTGATACCAGCTCCTCCCTAACCAACAGACAGCCTGTCCCACTGTCATACACCAGCTCCTCCCAAACACATAGTCTGCCACACTCAGATATCAGACTCTCCCTCACTAACACAGCCTGTCCCACTCTCAGATAGCAGCTCCACCCTTGCTAACACACAACCTGTCCCACTCACACACCTGTACTCCCTCACTAATACACAGCCTACCCCACTCTCAGATACCAGCTCCTCCCTCACTAACACAGCCTGTCCCACTCTCAGACACCAGCTCCTCCCTCACTAACCCACAGCCTGTCCCACTCTGATACCAGCACCTCCCTCACTAACCCACAGCCTGTCCCACTCTCAGATACCAGCTCATCCCTCACTAACACACAGCCTGCCCCACTCTCAGATACCAGCTCCACCCTCATTAACACACAGCCTGTCCCATTCTCAGATACCAGCTCCTCCCTCACTAACACATAGCCTGGCCCACTCAAAGACCAGTTACTCTCTCACTAACACACAGCCTGTCCCACTCTCAGATACCATCTCCTCCCTCACTAATACACAGCCTGTCCCACTCTCATATACCAGCTGTGTGTCAGTGAGGGAGGAGCAGGTATCTGAGTGTGTGACAAGCTGTCTGTTAATGAGTGAGGAGCTGGTATATGAGAATGTGGCAGGCTGTTGGTTAGTGAGGGAGGTGCTGGTAACTGAGATTGGGACAGGCTGTATATTAGTGAGGGAGCAGATGGTATCTGAGTTGGACTGGTTGTGTTAGTGAGGGAGGAGCTGGTAGCTGAGTGGGACTGGCTGTGTTAGTCAAGGAGGAGCTGGAATATGAGAGTGGAGCAGGGTGTGTTAGTGAGGGTGGAGCTGGTATCTGAGAGTGGGGCAGGCTGTGTGCTGGTGAGGGAGGGGCTGGTATCTGAGAGTGGGATAGGTTGTGTGTTATTAAGAGAGGAGCTGGTAGGTGAGAGTGGGACAGGCTTTGTGTTAGTGATGGAGGAGCTGGTATTTGAGAGTGGGACAGCCTGTGTTAGTGAGGGAGGAACTGGTGTCTAAGAGTGGGATAGGCTGTGTGTTAGTGAGGGAGTACTGGTCTGTGAGTGGGACAGGTTGTGTGTTAGCGAGGGATGAGCTCCTCCCTAACACACAGCCTGTCCCACTCTCATACAGCAGCTCCTCCCTAACAGCCTGTCCCACACAGATACCAGCTACTCCCTCACTAACAGAGCCTATCTCACTCTCAGCTACCAGCTCCTTCCTCCCTAACACACAGCCTGCCCCACTCTGATACCAGCTCCGCCCTCACTAACACACAGCCTGTCCCACTCTCATGCAGCAGCTCCTCCCTAACAGTCTGTCCCACACAGATACCAGCTACTCCCTCACTAACACATAGCCTGTCCCACTCAAAGACCAGTTACTCCCTCTCTAACACAGCCTATCCCACTCTCAGATACCAGCCCCTCCCTCACCAACACAGGCTTTGTGTTAGTGAGGGTGGAGCTGGTATCTGAGAGTGGGGCAGGCTATGTGTTAGTGAGGGAGGAGCTGGTATATGAGAGTGGGGCAGGCTGTGTGTTAGTGAGGGAGGGACTGGTGTCTGAGATTGGGACAGGCTGTGTGTTGGTGAGGGAGGGGCTGGTATCTGAGAGAGGGATAGGCTGTGTATTAGTGAGGGAGTACTGGTGTGTGAGTGGGACAGGTTGTGTGTTAGCGAGGTTGGAGCTGCTATCTGAGAGTGGGACAGGCTGTGTTAGTGAGGGAGAGTCTGTTATCTGAGTGTGGCAGACTGTGTGTTTGGGAGGAGCTGGTGTATGACAGTGGGACAGGCTGTCTGTTGGTTAGGGAGGAGCTTGTGTCTGAGTGGGACAGGCTGTGTTAGTGTGGGAGGAGCTGGTATCAGAGTAGGGTAGGCTGTGAGTTAGTGACGGAGGAGCTGGTGTCTGAGCGAGGGACAGGCTGTGTGTTAGTGAGGGAGGAACTGATACCTGCGAGTGGGGCATTCTGTGTTATTGCGGGATGAGCTGGTATCTGAGAGTGGACACGCTGTGTTAGTGAGTGAGGAGCTTGTATCTGAGTGGGACAAGCTGTGTGTTAGTGAGGGAGGAGACGGTATCTAAGAGTGGGGCAGGCTGTGTGTTAGTGAGGGAGGAGCTGGTGTCTGAGAGTAGGGCTGGCTGTTTGTTAGTGAGTCAGGAGATGGTATCTGAGAGTACAATAGGGTGCGTGTTAGTGAGGGAGGAGCTGGTATCTGAGAGTACGATAGGCAGCGTGGTAGTGAGAGTAGATGTTCTCTGAATGAGACAGTCTATGTATTAGTGAGGGAGGTTATGGTATCTGAGAGTGGGACAGGCTGTTTGTTAATGAGGGAGTAGCTGTTATCTGAGTGTGGGGCAGGCTGTGTGTTAGTGAGGGAGTACTGGTGTGTGAGTGGGACAGGCTATGTGTTAGTGAGGGAGGAGCTGGTATCTGAGAATGGGACAGGCTATGTGTTAGTGAGGGTGGAGCTTGTATCTGAGAGTGGGGCAGGCTGTGTGTTAGTGAGGGAGGAGCTGGTATCTGAGAGTGCGACAGCCTGTGTTAGTGAGGGAGGAACTGATGTCTGAGAGTGGTATTGGCTTTGTGTTAGTGAGGGAGTACTGGTGTGTGAGTGGCAGAGGTTGTGTGTTAGCGGGGGATCAGCTCCTCCCTAACACACAGCCTGTCCCACTCTCATACACCAGCTCCTCCCTAACAGACAGCCTTTCCCACAGTCAGATACCATAACCTCCCTCACTAATACAAAGACTGTCTCATTCAGAGACCATCTACTCTCACTTAAACGCAGCCTATCGTACTCTCAGATACCAGCTCCTCCCTCACCAACAGACATCCTGTCCCACTGTCATACACCTGCTCCTCCCAAACACACAGCCAGTCACTCAGATACCAGACTCTCTCTCACCAGCACACAGCCTGTCCCTCTCTCAGATACCAGCTCTTCCCTCACTAACACACAGCTTGCCCCACTCTCAGATACCAGCTCCTCTCTCACTAACACAGCCTGTTCCACTCTCAGAAACCAGCTCATACCTCACAACACAGCCTGTCCCACTCAGATTCCACCTCCTTCCTCACTAACACACAACCTGTCCCACACAGATAACAGCTACTCCCTTACTAACACACAGCCTGCACCACTATCATACACCAGCTCCTCCCTCACTAACACACAGCCTGTCCCACTCTCAAATACCAGCTCCTCCCTCACTAACACAGCCTGTCCTATTCTCAGATACCAGCTCCTCCATCACTAACACAAAGCTTGTCCCACTCTCACCTACCAGCTCCTCCCTCAATAACACACAGCCTGTCCCACTCTCAGATACCAGCTCCTCCCTCACTAACACACAGCCTGTCCCACTCTCAGTTACCAGCTCCTCCCACATTAACAAACAGCCTGTGCCACTCTCTGATACCAGCTCCTCCCTCATTAACAAACAGCCTGTCCCACTCAGGTATCAGCTCCTCCCTCACTAACAAACAGCCTGTCCCACTCTCAAATACCAGCTCCCCCCTCACTAACACACAGCCTGCCCCACTCTCAGATACCAACTCCTCCCTCACTAACACGCAGCCTGCCCCATTCTCAGATACCAGCTCCTCCCTCACAAACACACAGCCAGTCCCACTCTGATACCATCTCCTCCCTCACTAACGCACAGCCTGTCCCATTCTCAGATACCAGCTCCACCCTCACTATACACAGCCTGTCCCTCTCTCAGATACCAGCTCATCCCTCACTAACACAGCGTGCCCCACTCTCATATTCCACTCCTCCTTGACTAACACAGCCAGTCCCACTCAGCTACCAGCTACTCCCTCACTAACACAGCCTGTCGCACTCTCAGACACCATGTCCTCCCTCACTAACCCACAGCCTGCCACACTGTCATATACCAGCTCATCACTCATTAACACACAGCTTGTCACACACTCAGATACCAGCTCCTCCCTCACTGACACACAGCTGGTATGTGAGAGTGGGACAGGCTGTGGGTTAGTGAGGGAGGAGATGGTATCTGAGAGTGGGACAGGCTCTGTATTAGTGAGGGAGGAGCAGGTGTCTGAGAGTGGTACAGGCTGTGTTAGTGAGGGAGGAGATGGTTTCTGAGAATGGGACAGGCTGTGAGTTAGTGAGGGTGGAGCTTGTATCTGAGGGTGGGGCACGCTTTGTGTAAGTGAGGGAGGAGCTGGTATAAGCGAGTTGGGCAGGCTGTGTGTTAGTGAGGGAGGAGCTGGTATAAGCGAGTGGGGCAGGCTGTGTGTTAGTGAGGGAGGAGCTGGTATTTGAGAGTGGGACAGCCTGTGTTAGTGAGGGAGGAACTGGAGTCTGAGAGTGGGATAGGCTGTGTGTTAGTGAGGGAGTACTGGTGTGTAAGTGGGACAGGTTGTGTGTTAGCGAGGGATAAGCTCCTCCAAAAGTGTGGGAGGAGATGGTATCAGAGTGGGACAGACTGTGTTACTGAGGGAGGAGCTGGTATCTGAGTGGGACACGCTGTGTGTTAGTGAGTGAGGTGCTGGTGTCTGAGTAGGGATGTCTGTTTGATAGTGAGGGAGGAGCTGGTATCTGAGAGTACGGTAGGCTGCGTTTAAGTGAGAGTAGATGGTCTCTGAATGAGATAGTCTTTGTATTAGTGAGGGAGGTTATGGTATCTGAGAGTGGGACAGGCTGTGATAATGAGGGAGTAGCTGGTATCTGAGTGTGGGACAGGCTGTCTGTTAGGGAGGAGCTGGTGTATGACAGTGGGACAGGCTGTGTGTTAGGGAGGAGCTCATCCCTCGCTAACACACAACCTGTCCCACTCACACACCAGTACTCCCTCACTAACACAGCCCATCCCACTCTCAGACACCAGTTCCTCCCTCACTAACACAGGATGTCCCACTCTCAGATGCCAGCTCCTCCCTCACTAACACACAGCGTGCCCCACTCTGATACCATCTCCTCCCTCACTAACACACAGCCTGCCCCACTCGCTTATACCAGCTCCTCCCTCACTTATACACAGCCTGCCCCACCCTCAGATACAAGCTCCACCCTCACTAATACACAGCCTGTCCCATTCTTAGATACCTGCTCCTCCCTCACTAACACACAGCCTGTCCCACTCGCAGATTCCATCTCCTCCATCAGTAATACACAGCCTGTCCCACTCTGATACCAGCACCTCTCTCACTGAAACAGCCTGTCCCTCTCTGATACCAGCTCATCCCTCACTAACACACCCTTACCACTCTCAGACACCAGCTCCTCCCTCACTAATAGACAGCCTGTCCCACTCTCAGATACCATCTCCTCCCTCACTAACCCACAGCCTGTCCCACTCTCATATACCAGCTGTGTGTCAGTGAGGGAGGAGCTGGTATATGAGAGTGTGGCAGGCTGTGGGTTAGTGAGGGAGGTGCTGGTATCAGAGTGGGACAGGCTGTGTTAGTCAAGGAGGAGCTGGAATATGAGAGTGGGGCAGGCTGTGTTAGTGAGGGATGAACTGGAATATGAGAGTGGGACAGTCTGTGCGTTAGTGA
The DNA here is from genome assembly GCF_964194155.1 of Cetorhinus maximus. NCBI lineage: Eukaryota > Metazoa > Chordata > Chondrichthyes > Lamniformes > Cetorhinidae > Cetorhinus > Cetorhinus maximus. The sequence goes on from NW_027596645.1 coordinate 24,426, forward strand.
GGGAGGAGCTGGTATATGAGAGTGGGACAGGATGTGTTACTGAGGGAAGAGCTGGTATCTGAGTGTGGGCCAGGCTGTGTGTTTGTGAGGGTGGAGCTGGTATCTGAGAATGGGGCAGGCTGCGTGTTAGTGAGGGGGGAGCTGGTATTTGGGAGTGGGACAGGCTGTTTGTTAATGAGGGAGGAGCTGGTATTTGGGAGTGGGACAGGCTGTTTGTTAATGAGGGAGGAGCTAATATCTGAGTGGGACAGGCTGTTTGTTAATGAGGGAGGAGCTGGTATCTGAGAATGGGACAGACTGTGTGTTGGTCAGGATGGAGCTGGTATATGAGAGTGGGGCAGGCTGTGTGTTAGTGAGGTAGGAGCTGGTATCTGAGAGTGGGACAGTCTCTGCGTTAGTGAGGGAGGAGCTGGAATATGAGAGTGGGACAGGCTGTGTGTTAGTGAGGGAGGAGGTGGTATCTGAGAATGGGGCAGGCTGCGTGTTAGTGAGGCAGGAGTTGGTATCTGAGAGTGGGGCAGGCTGTGTGTTAGTGAGGTGGGAGCTGGTATTTGAGAGTGGGACAGGCTGTTTGTTAGTGAGGAAGGAGCTGGTATCTGAGTTTGGGACAGGCTGTTTGTTAATGAGGGAGGAGCTGGTATCTGAGAGTGGGCCAGGCTGTGTGTTAGTGAGGGAGGAGCTAGTATATGAGAGTGGGACAGGCTGTGTTACTGAGGGAAGAGCTGGTATCTGAGAGTGGGACAGGCTTTGTGTTACTGATGGAGGAGCTGGTATCTGAGAATGGGACAGGCTGTGTTAGTGAGGGAGGAGCTGGTATCTGAGAGTGGGACAGGCTGTGTTAGTGAGGGAGGAACTGGTATATGAGAGTGGGACAGTCTGTGCGTTAGTGAGGGAGGAGCTGGTATATGAGAGTAGGACAGGCTGTGTGTTAGTGAGGGAGGAGCTGGTATCTGAGAATGGGACAGGCTGTGTGTTAGTGAGGGTGGAGCTGGTATATGAGAGTGGGGCAGGCTGTGTGTTAGTGATGGAGGCGCTGGTATCACAGTGCGGCAGGCTGTGTGTTAGTGATGTAGGAGCTGGTATCTGAGAGTGGGACAGGCTGTGTTAGTGAGGGAGGAACAGGTATATGAGAGTGGGACAGGCTGTGTTACTGAGGGAAGAGCTAGTATCTGAGTGTGGGACAGGCTGTGTGTTTGTGAGGGAGGAGCTGGTATCTGAGAATGGGGCCGGCTGCGTGTTAGTGAGGGAGGAGTTGGTATCTGAAAGTGGGGCAGGCTGTGTGTTAGTGAGGGGGGAGCTGGTATTTGAGAGTGGGACAGGCTGTTTGTTAATGAGGGAGGAGCTGATATCTGAGTGGGACAGGCTGTTTGTTAATGAGGGAGGAGCTGGTATCTGAGAGTGGGCCAGGCTGTGTGTTAGTGAGGGAGGAGTTGGTATATGAGAGTGGGACAGGCTGTGTTTTAGTGAGGGAGGAACTTGTGTCTTTGAGTGGGAGAGGCTATGTGTTAGTGAGGGAGGAGCTGGTATATGAGAGTGGGGCAGGCTGTGTGTTAGTGAGGGAGGAGCTGTTGTTAGACAGTACGACAGGCTGTGTTAGTGAGGGAGTAGCTGGTAGCTGAGTGGGACTGGCAGTGTTAGTCAAGGTGGAGCTGGAATATGGGAGTGGGGCAGGCTGTGTTAGTGAGGGATGAGCTGGTATCTGAGAGGGGGACTGGCTGTGTATTAGTGAGGGTGGAGCTGGTATCTGAGAATGGGACAGACTATGTGTTAGTGAGGGAGGAGCTGGTATCTGAGAGTGGGACAGTCTGTGCGTTAGTGAGGGCGGAGCTGGTATATGAGAGTGGGACAGGCTGTATTACTGAGGGAGGAGCTGGTATCTGAGAGTTGGACAGGCTTTGTGTTACTGATGGAGGAGCTGGTATCTGAGAATGGGACAGGCTGTGTTAGTGAGGGAGGAGCTGGTATCTGAGAGTGGGACAGGCTGTGTTAGTGAGGGAGGAACTGGTGTCTGAGTGGGAGAGGCTATGTGTTAGTGAGGGAGCAGCTGGTATATGAGAGTGGGACAGGCTGTGTGTTAGTGAGGGTGGAGCTGGTATATGAGAGTGGGGCAGGCTGTGTGTTAGTGATGGAGGCGCTGGTATCACAGTGCGGCAGGCTGTGTGTTAGTGATGGAGGAGCTGGTATCTGAGAGTGGGACACGCTGTGTGTTCGTGAGGGAGTAGCTGGTATCTGTGTGGGACAGGTTGTGTTAGTGAGGAAGGAGGTGGAATCTGAGTGGGACAGGCTGTGTATTAGTGAGGGAGCAGCTCATATCTGAGCGTGGGACGGGCTGTGTTGTGAGGCATGAGCTGGTATCTGAGAGTGGGACAGGCTGTGTTAGTGAGGGAAGAGCTGGTATCTGAGCGTGGGACAGGCTGTGTGCTGGTGAGGGAGAGTCTGGTATCAGAGTGACAGGCTGTGTGTTTGGGAGGAGCTGGTGTATGACAGTGGGACAGGCTGTGTTAGTGAGAGGAGATAGTATCTGAGAGTAGGGCAGGCTGTGTTAGAGGGAGGAGCTGATATCTGCGAGTGGGTCATGCTTTTAGTGCGGGATGAGCTGGTGTATGAGTGGGACAGGCTGTCTGTTAGTGAGTGAGGTGATGGTATCTGAGAGTGCGACAGGCTGTGTGTTAGCGAGGGAGGAGCTGGTATCTGAGAGTGGGACAGGCTGTTTGTTAATGAGGGAGGAGCTGGTATCTGAGAGTGTGAGAGGCTGTGTGGTAGTGAGTGAGGTGCTGGTGTCTGAGAGTACGGCTGGCTGTGTTAGTGTTTGAGGAGCTGGTATGAGAGAGGGATAGGCTGTGTGTTGGTGAGGGTGGAGCTGGTATCAGAGTACGATAGGCTGCGTTTAAGTGAGAGTAGATGGTCTCTGAATGAGACAGTCTTTGTATTAGTGAGGGAGGTTATGGTATCTGAGAGTGGGACAGGCTGTGATAATGAGGGAGGAGCTGGTGTATGAGAGTGGGACAGGCTGTGTGTTAGGGAGGAGCTTATCACTCGGTAACACACAACCTGTCCCACTCTCACACCAGTACTCCCTCAATAACACAAAGCCTATCCCACTCTCAGACACCAGTTCCTCCCTCACTAACACAGGCTGTCCCACTCTCAGATACCAGCTCCTTCCTCACTAACACACAGCCTGCCCCACTCTCATATACCAGTTCCTCCCTCACTAACACACAGCCTGCCCCACCCTCAGATACAAGCTCCACCCTCACTAACACACTGCCTGTCCCATTCTCAGATACGAGCTCCTCCCTCACTAACACATAGCCTGTCCCACTCAAAGACCAGTTACTCTCTCACTAACACACAGCCTATCCCACTCTGATACCAGCTCATCCCTCACAAACACACATCCTGTCCCACTCAGACACCAGCTCCTCCCTCACTAACACACAGCCTGTCTCAATCACAGATTCCAGCTCCTCTCTCACTAACACTCAGCCTATTTCAATCTCAGATACCAGCTCCACCCTCACTAATACACAGCCTGTCGCCCTCTCAGATACCAGCTCCTCCATCAGTAACACAGCCAGTTCCACTCTCAGATACCAGCTCTTCCCTCACTAACACACAGCCTGTCCCACTCTCAGATATCAGCTCCTCCCTCATTATCACAGCCTGACCCACACCCAGATACCATAACCTCCCTCACTAATACAAGGACGTCTCATTCAGAGACCATCTACTCTCACTAACACACAGCCTGTCCCACTCTCAGACACCAGCTCCTCCCTCACTAACATACAGCCTGTCCCACTCAGATACAAGCTCCTCACTCACTAACAGACAGCCTGTCCCACTCAGATACAAGCTCCTCCCTCACTAACACACAGCCTGTCCCACTCTCAGATATCAGCTCATCCCGCATGCCCCACTCGCATGCCTCACTTGCAGATATCAGCTCCTACCTCACTAACACACAGCCTGTCCCACTCTCAGATACCAGCTCCTCCCTCACTAACACACAGCCTGTCCCACTCTCATACACCAGCTCCTCCCTCCCTAACACACAGCTTGTCCCACTCTCAGATACCAGCTCCTCCCTCACTAACACAGAGCCTGCCCCATGCTCAGATACGAGCTCCTCCCTCACTAACACACAGCCTGTCCCACTCACACACCAGTACTCCCTCACTAACCCGCTGCCTATCCCACTCTCAGATACCAGCCTCTCCCTCACCAACACACATCCTGCCCCACTCTCAGATACCAATCCCACCCTCACTAACACACAGCCTGACCCATTCTCAGATACCAGCTCCTCCCTCACTAACACATAGCCTGTCCCACTCAAAGACCAGTTACTCTCTCACTAACACACAGCCTGTCCTACTCTCAGATATCATCTCCTCCCTCACTAATACACAGCCTGTCCCACTCTGATACCAGCACCTCCCTCACTAACACACAGCCTGCCCTACTCTCATACACCTGCTCCTCCCTAACACACAGCCTGTCCCACTCTCATACACCAGCTCCTCCCTCACTAACACAGAGCCCGCCCCACGCTCAGATACGAGCTCCTCTCTCACTAACACACAGCCTGTCCCACTCACACACCAGTACTCCCTCACTAACCCGCTTCCTATCCCACTCTCAGATACCAATCCCACCCTCACTAACGCACAGCCTGTCCCACTCTCAGATACCATCTCCTCCCTCACTCACAGCCTGTCCCACTCTCATATACCAGATCCTCCCTCAATAACAGCCTGTCCCACTCTCATATTCCAGCTCCTCCCTCACTAACACACACCCTGCCCCACTCTCAGATACCAGTATCTCCCTTATTAACATACAGCCTATCCCACACTCAGACATCAGCTCCACCCTCACTAACACACAGCCTGTCCCACTCTCAGATACCAGCTCGTCCCTCACTGACACACAGCCTGTCCCACTCTCAGACATCAGCTCCACCCTCACTAATACACAGCCTGTCCGACTCAGATACCAGCTACTCCGTCACTAACAGACAGCCTGTCCCACTCACAGATACCAGCTCCTCCCTCAAAAACACCCGGCCTGTCCCACTGTCAGATACCAGCTCATCCCTCAATAACACAGCCTGTCCCACTCTCATAGACCAGCTACTCCCTCATTAACAAACAGCCTGTCCCACTCTCAGATACCAGCTCCTCCCTCACTAACAAACAGCCTGTCCCACTCAGATACCAGCTCCTCCCTCACTAATAAACAGCCTGTCCCACACTCATTTACCAGATCCTCCCTCACTAACACACAGCCTGTCCCACTCTCAGATACCAGCTCCTCCCTCACTAACACGTAGCCTGTCCCACTCTCAGATACCAGCTCTTCCCTCAGTAACACAGCCTGTCCCACTCTCAGACACCAGCTCCTCCATCACTAGCACAGCCAGTCCCACTCAGCTACCAGCTCCTCCCTCACTACACAGCGTGTCCCACTCTCAGATTCCAGCTCATCCCGCACTAACACAGCATTCCCCAATCGCAGATATCAGCTCCTCCCTCACTAACACACAGCTTGTCCCACTCTCAGATACCAGCTCCTCCCTCACTAACACAAAGCCTGCCTCACGCTCAGATACGAGCTCCTCCCTCACTTACACACAGCCTGTCCCACTCACACACCAGCTCCTCCCTCACTAACTCGCTGCCTATCCCACTCTCAGATACCACCCCCTCCCTCACCAACACACAGCCTGTCTCAATCTCAGATACCAGCTCCTCCCTCACTAATACACAGCCTATCCCACAGTCAGATTCCACCTCTTACATTGCTAACACACAGCCTGTCCCACTCATATACCAGCTACACCAGCTCCTACCTCACTAACACACAGCCTGTCCCACTCTAATATAGCAGCTCTTCCCTTACAAGCACACAGCCTGTCCCACTCTCAGATACCAGCTCCTCCCTCACTGAAACAGCCTGTCCCACTCTCAGTTACCAGCTACTCCCTCATTATCACAGCCTGACCCACACCCAGATACCATAACATCCCTCACTAATACAAAGACTGTCTCATGCAGAGACCATCTACTCTCACTAACACAGCCTATCGTACTCTCAGATACCAGCTCCTCCCTCACTAACAAACAGCCAGCACCACACTCAGACACCAGCTACTCCCTCACAAAGACATAGCCTCTCCCACTCTCAGACACCATCTCCTCCCTCACTAACAAACAGCTTGTCCCACTCTCAGATACCATCTGCTCCCTCACTAACACAGCCTGTCCCACTCAGCTACCAGCTCCTCCCTCACTAACACACAGCCTGTCCCATTCTCAGATACCATCTCCTCCCTCACTAACACAGCCTGTCCCATTCAGTCACCAGCTCCTCCCTCATTAACACACAGCTTGTCACACACTTAGATACCAGCTCCTCCCTCACTAACACAGCCATTCCAACTCTGATATCAGCTCCTCCCTCACTAACACACAGCCTGTCCCACTCATACTCCAGATACTCCCTAACTAACAAACAGGCTGTACCACTCTCAGACACCAGGTCCTCCCTCACTAATATACAGCCTGTCCCACTCTCAGATACCAGCACCTCTCTCACTAACACAGCCTGTCCCAATCTCAGACACCAGCTCTTCCATCGCTAACACAGCTTGTCCCTCTCTCAGATACCAGCTCCTCCCTCACTAAGACACAGCCAGCCCCACCTGCAGATACCAGCTCCTCCCTCACTAACACACAGCCTGTGCCACTCTCAGATACCTGCTCATCCCTCACTAACACACAGCCTGTCCCACTCTCTGATACCACCTCCTCCCTAACACAGCCTGCCCCACTCTGATGCCAGCTCATCCCTCACTAACACAGCCTTTCCAACTCAGATTCCAGCTCCTTCCTCACTAGCACAGCCTGTCCCACTTAGACCAGATACTCGCTCACTAACACACAGCCTGCCCCACTCTCAGACACGAGCTCTTCTCTCACTAACACACAGCCTATCCCACTCTGATACCAGCTCCTCCATTACTAACACACAGCCTGTCCTACTGTCAGCTAACAGCTCCTCCCTCACTAACAAAGCCAGTCCCAATCTCAGACACCAGCTTCTCCCTTACACACAGCCTGTCCCACTCTCATACACCAGCTCCTCCCTCACTAATATACAGCCTGTCCCACTCCATATACCATCTCCTCCCTCAATAATACACAGCCTGTCCCACTCTCAGATACCAGCACCACCCTCACTAACCCACAGCCTGCCACACTCTCATATACCAGCTCCTCCCTCACTAACACAGCCTATCCCACTCTCAGACACCAGCTCCTCCATCGCTAATACAGCTTGTCCCTCTCTCAGATACCAGCTCCTCCCTCACTAGCGCACAGCCAGCCCCACTCGCAGATACCAGCTCCTCCCTCACTAACACACAGCCTGTCCCACTCTCAGATACCAGCTCATCCCTCACTAACACACAGCCTGTCGCACTCTCTGCCACAAGCTCCCCCCTTACTAACACAGCCTTTCCAACTCAGATTCCAGCTCCTTCCTCACTAAAACATCCTTGTCCCACTCAGACACCAGATACTCACTCACCAACACACTGCTTGTCCCACTCAGACACCAGCTCCTCCCTCACTAACACCCAGCCTGTCCCACTCTCAGATACCAGATCATCCCGCACTAACACAAAGCCTGTCACTCTCAGATGCCAGCTCCTCCCTCACTAACATGCACATCTGTCTCATTCTGATACCAGCTCCTCCCTCAGTAACACAGCCTGTCCCACTCTCATATACCAGCTCCTCCTTCGCTAACACACAGCCTGTCCCACTCTCAGATCCAAGCTCCTCCCTCACTAGCACAGCCTGCCACCCTCTCAGATACCAGCTCCTCCCTCAGTAACACACAGCCTGCACCACTCAGATAGCAGCTCCTCCCCAACAAACGGCCGGTTCCACTCTCAGATACCAACTCCTCCCTGACTAACAGCCTGTCCCAATCAGATAACAACTCGTCCCTCTCTAAAACACAGCCTGTCCCACTCTCAGATACCAGCTCCTCCCTCCCTATCACCCAGCCTGTCGCACTCTCACAGACTGCTCCCTCACTAACACACAACCTGTCCCACTCTCAGATACCAGCCCCTCCCTCATTAACCCACAGCCCGCCCCACTCTCAGATACCAGATCTTCGCTCACTACCACACCCTGTCCCACTCTCAGATACGACCTCCTTCCTCACTAACACACAGCCTGCCCCATTCTCAGATACAATCTCCTCCCTCCCTAGCACACAGCCTGTCCCACTCTCAGATACTATCTCCTCCCTCGCTTATACACAGCCTGTCCCACTCTCAGATACAAGCTCCTCCCTCACTAACACAGCCTGTCACACTCTCAGATACCAGCTCTCCCACACTAGCACACAGCCTGTCCCACCCGCAGATACCAGCTCCCCACTCACTAACACAGCGTGCCCCAGTAGCAGATACCAGCTCCTCACTCACTATCATAGCCTGTCACAGTTTCAGATACCAACTCCTCCCGCACTAACAAACAGCCTGTCCCACTCTCAGATACCAAGTCCTGCCTGACTAACAGCCTGTCCCAATCAGATACCAGCTCCTCCCTCCCTAACACACAGCCTGTCACACTCGCAGATACCAGCTCCTCCCTCACTAACACACAGCCATTCTGACTCTCAGATACTAGCTACTCCCTGACTAACATAGCCTGTCCAACTCTCAGATACAAGCTCTCCCACACAGCCTTCCCCACTCGCAGATACCAGCTCCTCCCTCTCTAACACAGCCTGTCCTACTCTCAGATACCAGCTCCCCTCTCACTAACAGCCTGTCCCACTCTCAGATATCTGCTCCTCCCTCACTAACACAGCCTGCCCCACTGTCAGATACCAGCTGCTGCCTCACTAACACAGCGTGTCCCACTCTCAGATACCAGCTCCTCCATCACTAACACACAGCCTGTCCCACTCTCAGACAACAGCTCCTCCTTCACTAACACACAGCCTGTCCCAATCTCAGACACCATCTCCTCCCTCACTACGACAGCCTGCCCTACTCAGATACCAGCTCCTCCCCAACACACAGCCTGTCCCTCTCTCAGATACCAGCTCCTTCCCAACACACAGCCTGTCCCACTGTCAGATTCCACCTCCTCCATGATTAACAGCCTGCCCTAGTCTCAGATACCAGATCCTCACTCACTAACACACAGCCTGTTTGACTCTCAGATACCAGCTACTCCCTCACTAACACACATCCTGTCCCACTCTCAGATACCAGTTCCTACCTCACTGACACACACCCTGTCCCACTCTCATATACAAGCTCCTCCCTTAAAAACACAGCCTGCCCCAGTCTCAGATACCAGCTCCTCCCTCCCTAACACACAGCCTGTCTCACTCTCAGATACCAGCTCCTCCCTCAAAAATAAACATCCTGTCCCACTCTCAGATCCAAGCTCCTCCCTCAATAACGCAGCCTGCTGGACTCAAATACGAGCTCCCCCCTCACTAACACACAGCCTGCCCCACTCTCAGATACCAGCTCCTCCCTCACTAACACAAAGCCTGTCCCACTCTCAGATAACAGCTCCTCCTTCGCTAACACACAGCCTGTCCCAGTCTCAGATAACAGTTCCTCCTTCACTAACACACAGCCTGTCCCACTCTCAGATACCAGCACCTCCCTCGGTAACACACAGCCTGCACCACTCAGATAGCAGCTCCTCCCCAACAAACAGCCTGTCCCAATCTCAGATACCAACTACTCCCTGACTAAGACCCTGTCCCAATCAGATACCAGCTCATCCCTCACAAACACACAGACGGCCCCACTCTCAGATACGACCTCCATCCTCACTACCACACAGCCTGTCCCACTCTCAGATACAAGCTCCTCCCTCTCTAACAGAGAGCCTGTCCCCCTCTCAGAAACCAGCTCCTCCCCAATAAACAGCCTGTCCCAATCAGATACCAGCTCGTCCCTCACTAAAACACAGCCTGTCCTACTCTCAGATACCAGCTCCCCCCTGACTAACACACAGCCGGTCCCACTCTTAGACAACAGCTCCTCCCTCAATAACAGCCTGCCCCATTCTCAGATACCAGCTCCTCCCTCACCAACACACAGCCTGTCCCACTCTCAGATACCAGCTCCTCCCACACTTACACCCAGCATGTCCCACTCTCAGATACCAGCTCCTCCCTCACTTACACCCAGCATGTCCCACTCTCAGATACAAGCTCCTCCCTCACTAACACACAGCCTGTCTCACTCTCAGATAACAGCTCCTTACTCACTAACACAGCCTGTCCCAGTTTTAGATACCAGCTCCTCCTGCACTAACACACAACCTGTCCCACTCTCAGGCGCCAGCTCCTCCCTCACTAACACAGCCTGCCGGTCTCTCAGATACCAGCTCCCCCCTCACTAACGCACAGCCTGCCCTACTGTCAGATACCCAGCTGCTCCCTCACTAACATAAAGCCTGTCCCACTCTCAGATAACACTCCTCCCTCACTAACACACAGCCGGTCCCACTCTCAGACAACAGCTCCTCCCTCACTAACACTTCCTGTCCCACTCTCAGGTACCAGGTCCTCCCCAACAAATAGCCTGTCCCACTCGCAGATACCAACTCCTCCCTGACTAACAGTCTGCCCCAGTCTGATGAAGCAGCTCCTCCCTCCCTAACATACAGCCTGTCCCACTCTCAGATGCCAGCTCCTCCCTCAGTAACACAGCCTGTCCCACTCTCATATACCAGCTCCTCCTTTGCTAACACACAGCCTGTCCCACTCTCAGATACTAGCTCCTCCCTCATTAACACACAGCTTGTCCCACTCACAGATCCAAGCTGCTCCCTCAGTAGCACAGCCTGCCACCCTCTCAGATACCAGCTCCTCCCTCAGTAACACACAGCCTGCACCACTCAGATAGCAGCTCCTCCCCAACAAACAGCCAGTTCCACTCTCAGATACCAACTCCTCCCTGACTAATAGCCTGTCCCAATCAGATTCCAACTCGTCCCTCACTAAAACACAGCCTGTCCCACTCTCAGATACCAGCTCCTCCCTCACTAACAAAAAGCCTGTCCCACTAAGATGCCATCTCCTCCCTCAGTAACACAGCCTGTCCCATTCTCATATACCAGCTCCTCTCTCCCAATCACCCAGCCTGTCCCACTCTCAGATAACAGCTCCCCCCTGACTAACACACAGTCGGTCCCACTCTCAGACAACAGCTCCTCCCTCACTAACACACAGACGGTCCCACTCTCAGACACAAACTGCTCCCTTAATAACACACAGCCTGTCCCACTCTCAGATACTAGCCCCTCCCTCAATAACACATAGTCGGTCCCACTCTCAGACAACAGCTCCTTCCTCACTAACACACAGACGGTCCCACTCTCAGACACAAACTGCTCCCTTAATAACACACAGCCTGTCCCACTCTCAGATGCCAGCTCCTCCCTCAGTAACACAGCCTGTCCCACTCTCATATACCAGCTCCTCCCTCCCTATCACCCAGCCTGTCCCACTCTCAGGTAACAGCTCCCCCCTGACTAACAGCCTGTCCCAATCTCAGGTACCAGATCCTCCATCACTAACACACTGTCCCACTCTCAGATACCAACTCCTCCTTGACTAACAGCCTGCCCCATTCTCAGATACCATCTCCTCCCTCCCTAACACACAGCCTGTCTCACTCTCAGCTACTATCTGCTCACTCGCTTACACACAGCCTGTCCCACTCACAGATAGAAGCTCCTCGCTCACTAACACACAGCCTGTCCCACTCACAGATAGAAGCTCCTCACTCACTAACACACAGCCTGTCCCACTCTCAGATACCAGCTCTCCCACACTAACACACCACCTATCCCACTCTCATATACCAGCTCCTCCCTCACAAACACAGCCTGTCACACACTCAGATGCCAGCTCTCCCACACTAGCACACAGCCTGTCCCACCCGCAGATACCAGCTCCCCACTCACTAACACACAGCCTGCCCCACTAGCAGATGCCAGCTCCTCACTCACTAACATAGCCGGTCACAGTTTCAGATACCAGCTCCTCCCGCACTAACACACAGGCTGTCTCACTCTCATATACCAGCTCCTTCCTCATTAACACACAGCCTTCCCCACTCTGATACCAGCTCCTCCATCAAAAATAAACATCCTGTCCCACTCTCAGGCACCAACTCCTCTATCACTTACACAGCCTGACCCACTCGCGGATACCAGCTCCTCACTCACTAACATAGCCTGTCCCACTCTCAGATACCAGCTCCTCCCTCACTAATACACAGCCTGTCCCAGTCTCAGATACCAGCTCCTCAATCAGTAACACACAGCCTGCACCACTCAGATAGCAGCTCCTCCCCAACGCAGCCTGTCCCCCTCTCAGAAACAAGCTCCACCGTCACTAACACACAGCATGTCCTACTCTGAGATACCAGCTCCTCCCTCACTAACACACAGCCTGTCACACACTCAGATACCAGCTCCTCCCTCACTAACACACAGCGTGTCCCCCTCTCAGAAACCGGCTGCTCCCCAACAAACAGCCTTTCCCACTCTCAGATACCAGCACCTCCATCACCAACACAGCCTGTCCCACTCTCAGATACCAACTCCTGCCTGACTAACAGCCTGTCCCATTCTCAGATGCCAGCTCCTCCCTCCCTAACACACAGCCTGTCCCATTCTCAGATACCAGCTCCGCCCTCACTAACACAAAGCCTGTCGCACTCACAGATACCTGCTCCTCCCACACTAACACACAGCCTGTCCCACTCTCAGATACCAGCTCCTCACTTACTAACACACAGCCTGTCTGACTCTCAGATACTAGCTACTCCCTGACTAACATAGCCTGTCCCACTATCAGATACCAGCTCCTCCCTCATTAACACAGCCTGTCACACTATCAGATACCATCTCTCCCACACTAGCACACAGCCTGCCCCACTCACAGATATTAGCTCCTCCATCATTAACACACAGCTTTTCCCACTCTCAGATACCAGCTCTTCTCTTGCTAACACACAGCCTGTCCCCCTCTCTGAAACCAGCTCCTCCCCAACAAACTTCCTGTCCCACTCTCAGATACCAGCACCTCCCTCACTAACAAAGCCTGTCCCACTCGCAGACACCAGCTCCTGTCGCACTAACCAAACCTGTCCCACTCTCAGATACCAGCTCCTTCCTCACTTACACACAGACTTCCCCACTCTCAGATACCAGCTCCTCCCTCAAAAATAAACATCCTGTCCCACTCTCAGGCAACAACTCCTCCCTCACTAACACAGCCTTCTGGACTCAAATACGTGCTCCTCCCTCACTAACACACAGCCTGCCCCACACTCAGATATCAGCCCCTCCCTCACTAACACAAAGCCTGTCCCACTCTCAGATAACAGCTCCTCCCTCACTAACACACAGCCGGTCCCGCTCTCAGACAACAGCTCCTCCTTCGCTAACACACAGCTTGTCCCACTCTCAGATACAAGCTCCTCCCTCACTAACACAGCCTGTCCCCCTCTCAGAAACCAGCTCCTCCCCTATAAACAGCCTGTCCCACTCTCAGATATCAGCAGCTCCCTCACTAACATGACCTGTCCCACTCTCAGATACCAGCTCCTCCCCAACAAACAGCCTGACCCACTCTTAGATACCAACTCCTCCCTGACTAACAGCCTGTCCCAATCAGATACCAGCTCGTCCCTTACTAAAACACAGCCTGTCCCACTCTCAGATACCAGCTTCTCCCTCCCTATCACCCAGCCTGTCCCACTCTCAGATAACAGCTCCTCCCTCACTAACACACAGATGGTCCCACTCGCAGACACCAACTGCTCCCTCAATAACACACAGCCTGTCCCACTCTCAGATACCAGCTCCTCCCTCACTAACCCACTGCCTGTCCCACTCTCAGATACCAGCTTCTCCCTCCCTATCACCCAGCCTGTCCCACTCTCAGATAACAGCTCCTCCCTCACTAACACACAGATGGTCCCACTCTCAGACACCAACTGCTCCCTCAATAACACACAGCCTGTCCAACTCTCAGCACCAGCTCTTCCCTCACTAAAACACAGCCTGTCCCACTCTGATACCAGCTCCTCGCTCACTACCACAGCCTGTCCCACTCTCAGATACCAGCTCCTCCCTCACTAACACACAGCTTGTCCCACTCTCAGATACTAGCTCCTCCCTCATTAACACACAGCTTGTCCCACTCTCAGATACCAGCTCCTCCCTCAGTAATACAGCCTGCACCACTCAGATAGCAGCTCCTCCCCAACACACAACCTGTCCCACTCTCAGATACCAGCTCCTCCCTCGTTAACACACAGCCTGTTCCCCTCTCAGAAACCAGCTCCTCCCCAATAAACAGCCTGTCCCACTCTCAGATACCAGCACCTCCCTCACTAACACAGCCTGTCCCACTCTCAGATAGCAGCTCCTCCCCAACAAACAGCCTGTCCCACTCTTAGATACCAACTCCTCCCTGACTAACAGCCTGTCCCAATCAGATACCAGCTCGTCCCTCATTAAAACACAGCCTGTCCCACTCTCAGATACCAGCTTCTCCCTCCCTATCACCCAGCCTGTCCCACTCTCAGATAACAGCTCCTCCCTCACTAACACACAGATGGTCCCACTCTCAGACACCAACTGCTCCCTCAATAACACACAGCCTGTCCAACTCTCAGCACCAGCTCGTCCCTCACTATAACACAGCCTGTCCCACTCTTAGATACCAGCTTCTCCCTCCCTATCGCCCAGCCTGTCCCACTCAGATAACAGCTCCTCCCTCATTAACACACAGCTTGTCCCACTCTCAGATACCAGCACCTCCCTCACTAACACAGCCTGTCCCACTTTCAGATACCAGCAACTCTCTCACTAACACAGCCTGCCCCACTCGCAGATGCCAGCTCCTCCCTCACTAACACAGCCTATCCCAGTCTTATATACCAGCTCCTCCCTCCCTAACACACAGCCTATCCCACTCTCAGATACCAGCTCCTCCCTCACTAACACAAATCCTGTCCCACTCAGATACCAGCTCCTCCCTCAGTAACACAGCCTGTCCCACTCTCATATACCAGCTCCTCCTTCGCTAACACACAGCCTATCCCACTCTCAGATACCAACTCCTCCCTGACTAACAGCCTGTCCCAATCAGATACCAGCTCGTCCCTCACTAAAACACAGCCTGTCCCACTCTCAGATACCAGCTTCTCCCTCCCTATCACCCAGCCTGTCCCACTCTCAGATAACAGCTCCTCCCTCACTAACACACAGATGGTCCCACTCTCAGACACCAACTGCTCCCTCAATAACACACAGCCTGTCCCACTCTCAGATACCAGCTCCTCCCTCACTAACCCACTGCCTGTCCCACTCTCAGATACAAGCTTCTCCCTCCCTATCACCCAGCCTGTCCCACTCTCAGATAACAGCTCCTCCCTCACTAACACACAGATGGTCCCACTCTCAGACACCAACTGCTCCCTCAATAACACACAGCCTGTCCAACTCTCAGCACCAGCTCCTCCCTCACTAAAACACAGCCTGTCCCACTCTGATACCAGCTCCTCGCTCACTACCACAGCCTGTCCCACTCTCTGATACCAGCTCCTCCCTCACTAACACACAGCTTGTCCCACTCTCAGATACTAGCTCCTCCCCAACACACAACCTGTCCCACTCTCAGATACCAGCTCCTCCCTCGTTAACACACAGCCTGTTCCCCTCAGAAACCAGCTCCTCCCCAATAAACAGCCTGTCCCACTCTCAGATACCAGCACCTCCCTCACTAACACAGCCTGTCCCACTCTCAGATATCAGCTCCTCCCTCACTAACACAAAGCCTGTCCCACTCTCAGATAACAGCTCCTCCCTCACTAACACACAGCCAGTCCTGCTCTCAGACAAAAGCTCCTCCTTCGCTAACACACAGCTTGTCCCACTCTCAGATACAAGCTCCTCCCTCACTAACACAGCCTGTCCCCCTCTCAGAAACCAGCTCCTCCCCTATAAACATCCTGTCCCACTCTCAGATATCAGCAGCTCCCTCACTAACACAACCTGTCCCACTCTCAGATACCAGCTCCTCCCCAACAAACAGCCTGTCCCACTCTTAGATACCAACTCCTCCCTGACTAACAGCCTGTCCCAATCAGATACCAGCTCGTCCCTCATTAAAACACAGCCTGTCCCACTCTCAGATACCAGCTTCTCCCTCCCTATCACCCAGCCTGTCCCACTCTCAGATAACAGCTCCTCCCTCACTAACACACAGATGGTCCCACTCTCAGACACCAGCTGCTTCCTCAATAACACACAGCCTGTCCAACTCTCAGCACCAGCTCCTCCCTCACTAAAACACAACCTGTCCCACTCTGATACCAGCTCCTCGCTCACTACCACAGCCTGTCCCACTCTCAGATACCAGCTCCTCCCTCACTAACACACAGCTTGTCCCACTCTCAGATACTAGCTCCTCCCTCATTAACACACAGCTTGTCCCACTCTCAGATACCAGCACCTCCCTCACTAACACAGCCTGTCCCACTCTCAGATACCAGCTCCTCCCTCAGTAACACAGCCTGCACCACTCAGATAGCAGCTCCTCCCCAACACACAACCTGTCCCACTCTCAGATACCAGCTCCTCCCTCGTTAACACACAGCCTGTTCCCCTCTCAGAAACCAGCTCCTCCCCAATAAACAGCCTGTCCCACTCTCAGATACCAGCACCTCCCTCACTAACACAGCCTGTCCCACTCTCAGATACCAGCTCCTCCCCAACAAACAGCCTGTCCCACTCTCAGATACCAACTCCTCCCTGACTAACAGCCTGTCCCAATCAGATACCAGCTCGTCCCTCACTATAACACAGCCTGTCCCACTCTTAGATACCAGCTTCTCCCTCCCTATCGCCCAGCCTGTCCCACTCAGATAACAGCTCCTCCCTCACTAACACAGCCTGTCCCACTTTCAGATACCAGCAACTCTCTCACTAACACAGCCTGCCCCACTCGCAGATGCCAGCTCCTCCCTCACTAACACAGCCTGCCCCAGTCTCATATACCAGCTCCTCCCTCCCTAACACACAGCCTATCCCACTCTCAGATACCAGCTCCTCCCTCACTAACACAAATCCTGTCCCACTCAGATACCAGCTCCTCCCTCAGTAACACAGCCTGTCCCACTCTCATATACCAGCTCCTCCTTCGCTAACACACAGCCTATCCCACTCTCAGATACTAGCTCCTCTCTCATTAACACACAGCTTGTCCCACTCTCTGATCCAAGCTCCTCCCTCATTAACACACAGCCTGCACCACTCAGTTAGTAGATCCTCCCCAACACACAGCCTGTCCCACTCTTAGATACCAACTCCTCCCTGACTAACAGCCTGTCCCAATCAGATACCAGCTCGTCCCTCACTGAAACACAGCCTGTCCCACTCTCAGATACCAGCTTCTCCCTCCCTATCACCCAGCCTGTCCCACTCTCAGATAACAGCTCCTCCCTCACTAACACACAGATGGTCCCACTCGCAGACACCAACTGCTCCCTCAATAACACACAGCCTGTCCCACTCTCAGATACCAGCTCCTCCCTCACTAACCCACTGCCTGTCCCACTCTCAGATACCAGCTTCTCCCTCCCTATCACCCAGCCTGTCCCACTCTCAGATAACAGCTCCTCCCTCACTAACACACAGATGGTCCCACTCTCAGACACCAACTGCTCCCTCAATAACACACAGCCTGTCCAACTCTCAGCACCAGCTCCTCCCTCACTAAAACACAGCCTGTCCCACTCTGATACCAGCTCCTCGCTCACTACCACAGCCTGTCCCACTCTCAGATACCAGCTCCTCCCTCACTAACACACAGCTTGTCCCACTCTCAGATACTAGCTCCTCCCTCATTAACACACAGCTTGTCCCACTCTCAGATACCAGCACCTCCCTCACTAACACAGCCTGTCCCACTCTCAGATACCAGTCCTCCCTCAGTAACACAGCCTGCACCACTCAGAAACCAGCTCCTCCCCAATAAACAGCCTAACCCACTCTCAGATACCAGCACCTCCCTCACTAACACAGCCTGTCCCACTCTCAGATACCAGCTCCTCCCCAACAAACAGCCTGTCCCACTCTCAGATACCAACTCCTCCCTGACTAACAGCCTGTCCCAATCAGATACCAGCTCGTCCCTCACTAACACACAGCCTGTCTCACTCTCAGATACCAGCTCCTCCCTCATTAACACAGCCTGTCACACTATCAGATACCATCTCTCCCACACTACCACACAGCCTGCCCCACTCGCAGATATTAGCTCCTCCATCATTAACACACAGCTTGTCCCACTCTCAGATACCAGCTCCTCTCTCGCTAACACACAGCCTGTCCCCCTCTCTGAAACCAGCTCCTCCCCAACAAACTTCCTGTCCCACTCTCAGATACCAGCACCTCCCTCACTAACAAAGCCTGTCCCACTCGCAGATACCAGCTCCTCTCGCACTAACCAAACCTGTCCCACTCTCAGATACCAGCTCCTTCCTCACTTACACACAGACTTCCCCACTCTCAGATACCAGCTCCTCCCTCAAAAATAAACATCCTGTCCCACTCTCAGGCAACAACTCCTCCCTCACTAACACAGCCTTCTGGACTCAAATACGTGCTCCCCCCTCACTAACACACAGCCTGCCCCACACTCAGATATCAGCTCCTCCCTCACTAACACAAAGCCTGTCCCACTCTCAGATAACAGCTCCTCCCTCACTAACACACAGCCAGTCCCGCTCTCAGACAACAGCTCCTCCTTCGCTAACACACAGCCTGTCCCCCTCTCAGAAACCAGCTCCTCCCCTATAAACATCCTGTCCCACTGTCAGATATCAGCAGCTCCCTCACTAACACAACCTGTCCCACTCTCAGATACCAGCTCCTCCCCAACAAACAGCCTGTCCCACTCTTAGATACCAACTCCTCCCTGACTAACAGCCTGTCCCAATCAGATACCAGCTCGTCCCTCATTAAAACACAGCCTATCCCACTCTCAGATACTAGCTCCTCTCTCATTAACACACAGCTTGTCCCACTCACTGATCCAAGCTCCTCCCTCATTAACACACAGCCTGCACCACTCAGTTAGTAGATCCTCCCCAACACACAGCCTGTCCCACTCTTAGATACCAGCTCCTCCCCAACAAACAGCCTGTCCCACTCTCAGATACCAGCACCTCGCTCACTAACACAACCTGTCCCCCTCTCAGAAACCAGCTCCTCCCCAACAAACAGCCTGTCCCTATCAGATACCAGCTCCTCCCTCACTAACACACAGCCTGTCACAATCTCAGATACCAGCTCTCCCACACTAGCACACAGCCTGCCCCACTCGCAGATACCCGCTCCTCCCTCACTTACACACAGCCTGTCTCACTCTTAGATGCCAGCTCCTCCCTCAGTAACACACAGCCTGTCCCACTCTCAGATACCAGCTCCTCCCTCACTAACACACAGCTTGTCACACTCTCAGATAGCAGCTCCTCCCCAAAACACAGCCTGTCCCACTCTCAGATACCAGCTCCTCACTCACTAAGACACAGGATGCCCCACTCTCAAATACCAGCTCCTTCCTCACTAAAACAGAGCCTGTCCCACTCTGATACCAGCTCCTCCCTCACTAACACACAGCCTGTCCCACTCTCGGGTACCAGCTCTTCCCTCACTAACACACAGCCTGTCCCACTCTCGGGTACCAGCTCCTCCCTCACTAACACACAGCCTGTCCCACTCTCAGTTACCAGCTGCTCCCTCACTAACACGCAGCCTATCCAACTCTCAGATACCCGCTCCTCCCTCAATAACACATAGCCTGCCCCACTCTCAGATACAAGCTCCTGCCGCACCAAAATACAGCCTGTCTCACTCTCAGATATAGCTCCTCCCACACTAACACAGAGCCAGTATCACTCTAAGACACTAGCTCCTCCCTCACTTACACACAGCCTGTCCCACTCTCACAAAGCAGCTCCTCCCACATTAACACACAGCCTGTCCCACTCTCAGACACCAGCTCCTCCCTCACTAAAATACAGCCTGCTCCACTCTCAGATACCAGCTCCTCCCTCACTAACACACAGCCTGTCCCAAACTCAGATACCAGCTCCTCCCTCACTAACACACAGCCAGTCCCACACACAGATACCAGCTCCTCCCTCACTAAAACACAGCCAGTCGCAGTATCAGACACCAGCTGCTTCCTCACTAACACACAGCCTGTCCCACACTCAGACACCAGCTGTTCCCTCACTAACACAGCCTGTCCGACTCGCAGTTACCAGCTGCTCCCTCACTGACACAGCCAGTACGACTCTCAGGTACCAGCTCCAACCTCACTAACACACAGCCTGTCCCTCTCTCAGATAGAAGATCCTCCCTCACTAACACACAGCCTGTCCCACTCGCAGTTACCAGCTGCTCCCTCACTGACACACAGGCTGTCCTACTCTCAGATACCAGCTCCTCCCTCACTAACACAGCCTGTCCCACTCTCAGATACAAGCTCCTCCCTCACTAACAGTCAGCGTGTCCCCCTCTCCGTCACTAGTTCCACCCTAACACATGCTGTCCCACTCAGATACCAGCTCCTCCCTCACTAAGACACAGCCTGTCCCACTCATCTACCAGCTACTCCATCACTAACACACAACCTGTCCCACTCAGATACCAGCTCCTCCCCAACATCGCCTGTCCCACTCTCATATACCAGCTCCTCCCTCACTAACACACAGCCTGCCCCAATCTCAGATACCAGCTCCATCCCAACACACAGCCTGTCACACTCTCAGATACCAGCTCTCCCACACTAACACACAACCTACCCCACTCTCATATACCAGCTCCTCCCTCACTAACACACAGCCTGTCACACTGGCAGATACCAGCTCCTCCCTCACAAACACACAGCCTGTCTGACTCTCAGATACTAGCTACTCCCTCACTAACACAGCCTGTCCCACTCTCAGATACTAGCTCTCCCTCACTAACACACAGCCTGTCCCAATCTCAGATACCAGCTCCACCCTCACTAACACACAGCCTGTTTGACTCTCAGATATCAACTACTCCATCACTAACACACACCCTGTCCCACTCTCATATACAAGCTCCTCCCTCACTAACACAGCCTGTCCCTCTCTCAGATACCAGCTCCTGCCTCACTAACACAGCCTGTCCCACTCTCAGATAACAGCTCCTCCCTCACTAACACACAGCCGGTCCCACTCTCAGACAACAGCTCCTCCTTCACTAACACACAGCCTGTCCCAATCTCAGACACCATCTCCGCCCTCACTAACACACAACCTGTCCTACTCTCAGATACCAGCTCCTCCCTCACTAACACACAGCCTGTCCCACTCTCAGATACCAGCTCCTCCCTCACTAACACACAGCCTGTCCCACTCTCAGATACCAGCTCCTCCCTCACTATGACATCCTGCCCTACTCAGATACCAGCTCCTCCCCAACACAGAGCCTGTCCCTCTCTCAGATACCAGCTCCTTCCCAACACACAGCTTGTCCCACTCTCAGATTCCACCTCCTCCATGACTAACAGCCTGCCCCAGTCTCAGATACCAGATCCTCCCTCATTAACACACAGCCTGTGTCACTCAGATACCAGCTCCTCACTCACTAACACACAGCCTGCCCCACTACCAGACACTAGATCCTCCCTCACTAACACACAGCATGTCCCACTCTCAGATACCAGCTCCTCCCTCACTAACCCGCAGCATGTCCCACTCTCAGATAAGAGCTCGTCCCCAAAACACACCCTGTCCCACTCTCAGATACCAGCTACTCCCCACCACAGCCTGTCCCACTCTCAGAAACCAGCTCCTCCTTCACTAACACACAGCCTGTCCCACTCGCAGATACCAGCTCCTCCCTCACAAACACACAGCCTGCCCTAATCTCAGATACCAGCTCCTCCCTCACTAACACACAGCCTGTCCCACTCTCAGATACCAGCTCTGCCATCACTAACCCACAGCATGTCCCACTCTCAGATAATAGCTCCTCCACAAAACACAGCCTGCCCCACTCAGATACCAGCTCCTCCCTCACTAAAACGCAGCCAGTCCCACACACAGATACCAGCTCCTCCCTCACTAAAACACAGCCAGTCCCAGTATCAGACACCAGCTGCTTCCTCACTAACACACAGCCTGTCCCACTCTCAGACACCAGCTCCTCCCTCACTAACCCAGCCTGTCCAACTTGCAGTTACCAGCTGCTCCCTCACTGACACAGCCAGTACGACTCTCAGGTACCAGCTCCAACCTCACTAACACACAGCCTGTCCCTCTCTCAGATAGAAGATCCTCCCTCACTAACACACAGCCTGTCCCACTCGCAGTTACCAGCTGCTCCCTCACTGACACACAGGCTGTCCTACTCTCAGATACCAGCTCCTCCCTCACTAACACACAGCATGTCCCATTCTCAGACACCAGCTCCTCCCTCACTAACACACAGCCTGTCCGCCTCTCAGATAGAAACTCCTCCCTCACTAACACGCAGCCTGCCCCACTGTCAGATACGAGCTCCTCCCTCGGTAACTCTCAGAAACCAGCTCCTCACTGACTAACAGTCTGTCCCACGCCCAGATACAAGCTCCTCCCTCACTTACACACAGCGTATCCCATTCGCAGATACGAGCTCGTCGCTCACTAGCACTCAGCGTGTCCCACTCTCCGTCACTAGTTCCACCCTAACACACACTGTCCCACTCAGATACCAGCTCCTCCCTCACTAACACACAGCCTGTCCCACTCCCAAATCCTCCCTCACTAACACACAGCCTTTCCCATTCTCAGATACAAGCTCCTCCCTCACTAACACACAGCCTGTCCCACTTTCAGACACCAGCTCCTCCCTCACTAACACAATGCATGTCCCACTCTCAGATAGCAGCTCCTCCCTCCCAAACACACAGCCTGTCTCACTCAGATGCCTGGTACTCTCAGTAACACACAGCCTGCCCCACTCCCAGATACCAGATGCTCCCTCACTAATACACAGTCAGTACCACTCTCAGACACTAGCTCCTCCCTCACTAACACACAGCCTGTCCCACTCTCAGATGCCAGCTCCTCCCTCACTAAAACACAGCCAGTCCCACTCTCAGACACCAGCTCCTCCCTCACTAACACACAGCCTGACCCACTCGCAGAAACCAGCTCCTACCTCACTAACAGACAGCCTGCCACACTCTCAGACACCAGCTCCTCCCTCACTTACACATAGCCTGCTCCTCTCTCTGATACCAGCTCCTCACTGACTATCACACGGCCTGCCCCACTCTCAGATACGAGCTCCATCCTCACTGACACACAGCCAGTAACACTCTCAAACAGTAGCTCCTCCCTCACTAACACACAGCTTGTCCCAATCTCAGATACCAGCTCCTTCCGAACACACAGCCTGTCCCAAACAGATACCAGATCTTCCCTCACTAATACACAGCCTGTCCCACTCTCAGATACCAGCTCCTCCCTCACTAACACACAGCCTTCCCCAATCACAGATACCAGCTCCTTCCCAACACAGCCTGTCCCAATCAGATACCCGATCCTCCCTCACTAACACACAGCCTGTCCCACTCCCAGACACCAGATCCTCCCTCACTAACACACAGCCTGTCCCACTCGCAGATACAAGATCCTCCCTCACTACCACACAGCCTGCCCCACTCTCAGATACCAGCTCCATCTGACTATCGCACAGGCTGCCCAAACCTCAGATACCAGCTCCTCCATCACTAACACACTGCCTGTACCACTCACAGATACTGGCTCCTCCCTCACTTACACACAGCCTGTCCCACTCGCTGATACCAGCTCCACCCTCACTAACAGACGGCCTGCCCCACTCTCAGATACCAGCTCCTCCCTCACTAACACACAGCCTGCTCCTCTCTCAGATACCAGCTCCTCTCTGACTATCACACGGTCTGCCCCATTCTCAGATACCAGCACCTCCCTCACTAACATACAGCCTGCCCCACTCTCACATACCAGCTCCTCCCACACTAACATACAGCTGTCACACTCTCAGATACCAGCTCCACCCTTACTAACACACAGCCTGTCTCACTCTCAGATACCAGCTACTCCCTCATTAACAAACAGCCTCTCCCACTGTCAGATACCAGCTTCTCCCTCACTAACACACAGCTTGTCCCACTCTCAGATACAAGCTCCTCCGTCACTAACACAGCCTGCCCCACTCTCAGATACCAGCTCCTCCCGCATTAACACACAGCCTGTGTCACTCAGATACCAGCTCCTCACTCACTAACACACAGCCTGCCCCACTACCAGACACTTGATCCTCCCTTACTAACACACAGCCTGCCCCACTCTCAGATACAAGTTCCTCCCTCACTAACACACAGCTTGTCCCACTCTCAGATACAAGCTCCTCCGTCACTAACACAGCCTGCCCCACTCTCAGATACCAGCTCCTCCCGCATTAACACACAGCCTGTGTCACTCAGATACCAGCTCCTCACTCACTAACACACAGCCTGCCCCACTACCAGACACTAGATCCTCCCTCACTAACACACAGCATGTCCCACTCTCAGATACAAGCTCCTCCCTCACTAACACACAACCTGTCCCACTCAGATACCAACGCCTCCTTCGCTAACACACACCGTGTCCCACTCTCAGATACCAGCTCCTCCCTCACTAACACTCAGCCTGTCCCATTCTCCATCACCAGTTCCTCCCTAACACAGCCTGTTCCAGTCTCAGATACCTGCTCCTCCCTCACTTACACACAGCGTGTCCCAACCGGACACCATCTACTCCCTCACTAACGCACAGCCTGTCCCACTATCAGATACCAGCTCCTCCCTCACTAACACACAGCCTGCCCCACTCTCAGATACCAGCTCCTTCCTCACTAATACAGAACCTGCCCCACTCTCAGATGCCAGGTCCTTCCTCACTAACACAGAACCTGCCCCACTCTCCAATACCAGCTCCTTCCTCACTAACACAGAACCTGCCCCACTCTCAGGTACCAGCTCCTCCCTCACTAACACACAGCCTGTCCCACGCTCAGACACCAGCTCCTCCCTCACTAACACACAGCCTGTCCCAATCTCAGATACCAGCTCCTCCCTCACTAACACACAGCCTGCCCCACTCTCCGATACCAGCTCCTTCCTCACTAACACAGAACCTGCCCCACTCTCAGGTACCAGCTCCTCCCTCACTAACACACAGCCTGTCCCACACTCAGACACCAGCTCCTCCCTCACTAACATAAAGCATGCCCCGCTCTCAGATACCAGCTCCTCCCTCACTAACACACAGCCTGCCCCACTCCCAGATACACGATCCTCCCTCACTACCACACAGCCTGCCCCACTCTCAGATACCAGCTCCTCCCTGACTAACACATGGCCTGCCCCACTCAGATACCAGCTCCTTCCACACTAACACACAGCCAGTCCCACTCTCAGATACCAGCCCCTCCCTCACAAACACACAGCCTGTCCCACTCTCAGATACCAGCTCCATCTGACAATCACACAGGCTGCCCAAACCTCAGACACCAGTTCCTCCCTCACTAACACACAGCCTGTTCCACTCTCAGATACCAGCTTCTCCCTCACTAACACACAGCCTGTTCCACTCTCAGATACAAGCTCCTCCCTCATTAACACACAGCCTGCCCCACGCTCAGATACCAGCTCCTCGCTCACTAACACATAGCCTGCTCCAATCTCAGATACCAGCTCCATCCCAACACACAGCCTGTCCCGCTCTCATATACCAGCACTCCCTCACTAACACACAGCCTGTCCTACGCTCAGATACCAGCTCCTCCCTCACTAACACAGCCTGTCCCACTCTCAGATACCAGCTCCTCCCTCACTAACACACAGCCTGTCCCACTCTCAGATACCAGCTACTCCCTCACTAACACACAGCCTGTCCCACTCTCAGATACCGGCTACTCCCTCACTAACACATATCTTGTCCCACTCTCAGATACCAGCTCCTCCCTCACTAACACACAGCCTGCCCCACTCTCAGATACCAGCTCCTCCCCAACACACAGCCTGCCCCACTCAGATACCCGCTCGTCCCTCACTAACACACAGCCTGTGCCACTATCAGATACCGGCTAGTCCCTCACTAACACACGGCCCGTCTCACTCAGATACCAGCACCTCCCTCACTAACACACAGCCTATGCCACTATCAGATACCAGTGCCTCCCTCACTAACACACAGCCTGTCCCACTCTCAGATACCAGCTCCTCCCTCACTAATACACAGCCTGCCCCACTCTCAGACACCAGCTACTCCCTCACTAAAACACAGCCTGTCCCACTCTCAGACACCAGCTCCTCCCTCACTAACACTCAGCCTGTCCCACTCTCAGATACCAGCTCCTCCCTCACTAACACACAGCCTGTCCCACTCAGATACAAGCTCCTCCCTCACTAACACACAGCCTGTCCCAATCTCAGATACCAGCTCCTTCCTCACTAACACACAGCATGTCGCAATCTCAGATACCAGCTCCTCCCTCAGTAACACACGGCCTGTCCCACTCTCAGATACCAGCTCGTGGACTAAGCCCCCTATAACTCTAACGCTGGGCCTGGGACCCGTTCTTGTACCAGGTATGAACGAGTGCCGGGTGCATAAGGCGAGAGACCCCTGTCCGGGTGCGAGGCCGTTTGTCGGACTCCAGGGGGCACATCATGATGTCTGTGGTTCAATAATAAACACGCGGGGAGTGGTTAGATTTGCCTAGTTACCTACCTGCCCACGGCATCTTCGACATCAGCGTAGGGAGGGAGTATGATGGAGGGAGGGCAGAGGGAGGTGGGGAGGTAGAGACGCTGTGATTGTGGGGAGTGATGGAGGGAGGGTAGTGGGTGGTAGGGAGGTAGGGAGGTGGGGAGGTGGAGTGATGGAGGGAGAGGAGGAAGGTGGGGAGGGGAAGTGATGGAGGGAGGGGGGTTGGGGGTGTGGGATGGGGTGTGGGGGTGTGGTGGGGGGCTGGGTGGGGGAGGTGTGGAGCGGGGTGCACCACTGGAGCATATTTGAAGGCAGGGGAGGCTACTACAATATTTTTAAATTCAGTCATTGAATGTGGGCTCCACTGGATTGGCTGGCATTTATTGCCCATCCCCTAATTGCCCCCTTGAGAAGGTGGTGGGCGGGGATTGGCTGGGGTGGGGAAGTAATGTCCAGTGCTATGCGTGTGAGAGAGGCGGAGAGAAGCAGAAACAGATAACGCAATAGAGAGAATAGGGATGGGAGCAATGGTGGCTGCACTATCCCAGAATTCACTGCAGTACAGAAAGCCCTCTATTAAACTTGCCCTTGCCTGCCATCAGCAGCCTGTCCCATTGACACTCCAGCATCAGGCACCGGGAATCGTGCCAGATTCAAACAGGTTAACTTATTCGATATATCACCTCCCACATCCCCAGGGCTCTCCACAGACAACGGGAAACCTTCGAAACGCGGCCCTTGGTGTAGTACGAGCGAATGGTGCGGCCAATTTACGCACAGCAGGGAAAGGTTGGGCCAATACCCATTGGAGTTTAGAAGAACGAGAGGTGATCTTATTGAGACAGAGAAGATCCTGAAGGGGGAGGGGGCTTGACAGGGTGGATGCTGAGAGGATGTTTCCCCCTCACTGGAGGAAATCTAGAACGAGGGGGGCACAGTTTAAAAATAAGGGGGGTGGGGTTTCCTATTGAAGAGGGAGATGAGGAGGAATTTCTTCTCTCAGTGGGTGGTCAGTATGTGGGATTCTCTCCTCCCCAGAGGGCGGTGGAGGCCGGGTCACTGAATATATCCGAGGCTGAACTAGACAGAGTTTTGATCGATGAGGGAGTCGAGGGTTGTGGGGGAGGGAGGAGGGGGGAGGGACAGGCAGGAAAGTGGAGTTGAGGCCACAATCAGGTCAGCCACGGTCTTATCGAATGGGAGGAGCAGGCTTGAGGGGCCGAATGACCTCCTGCTGCTCCTCATTCTTCTGGTGTTATTGACCTTTGTTGCATGACTTTCCAGGGCTGAAACTGGTCAAGGCTGCATGACCACATAATTGTCAAGTCTGTTGCTGTTGTCTTGCCGCTTGGCTCCTCCCTCTTTCCCTGTTTTGAACATTCCCGGGATGTGGGCGTCACTGGGCAAGGCCCAGCATTTATGGCCCATCCCTAATTGCCCCCTTGAGAAGGTGATGGGTGAACCGCCTTCTTGAGCCGCTGCAGTCCCTGTGGTGTAGGTCCACCCACTGTCCTGCTATGGAGGGAGTTCCCAGGATTTTGGCCCAGCTGAGGAGTTACAAGGGGAACTGAACATTGTGCAGTCACCCTTGTGGGAGGGAAGGTCATTGATGAAGCAGCTGAAGATGGTTGGGCTGAGGACACTACCCTAAGGAACTCCTACAGTGATGTCCTGAAGCTGAGATGACTGACCTCCAACAATCACAACCATCTTCCTTTGTGCCAGGTATGACTCCAACCAGCGGAGAGTTTTCTCGCCAGGACAGGTACAGCACAAGGTTAGATACAGAGTAAATCCCCTCTACACTGTCCCCATCAAACAATCCCAGGATAGGTACAGCACGGGGTCAGATACAGAGTAAAGCTCCCTCTACACGTGGTCACGCAGTGGACTAACAGATGCTGCAATGGGATGGGCGATGTCTCTGTTGTATCGGGCTGCGCTCTCTGCTGGACGGACATCGGCCCTCTTCAGCCCCACCACCCCCGCGTGTCCTCTGCTGACACGCCGAACATGTCCGCGACCCACGGGCTACGAAGCGCCGTCGGGAGGCAGTGCACGTCTTACGCACAGCAAGATCACGCAAGCAACGCTGAGGTGAACGACCCAGCTAATTGCTCATCATGGCGTTGGTTGGCCGCAATGAGCACAAGAGGCGTGGGGGGGGTGGGGTGTGTGTGTGGGGTGGGGTGGTGGGGGGGGCAGTGTGTGCGGGGTAGGTGGGGGGAGTGGTGGTGGGTGGGGTGGGTCAGGAGTAGACCCTCCAATAGTGCAGTGTCTCTCTCTGTCTCTCGCTCTCTGTTTTACTCTGCCTCAATCCTGCCCCCTCTCTCTTTCTATCTATCTCTCTCCCTCTCTGTCTTTCTAAATATTGCTGCCCTATTGGAGGGTCAGTAATTGAGGGTGTGCTGCACTATTGGAGGGTCAGTAATTGAGGGTGTGCTGCACTATTGGAGTGTCAGTAATTGAGGGTGTGCTGCACTGACGGAAAGTCAGTAATTGAGGCTGTGCTGCGCTGTCGGTAAGTCAGTAATTGATGGTGTGCTGCACTATTGGAGGGTCAGTAATTGATGGTGTGCTGCACTATTGGAGGGTCAGTAATTGAGGCTGTGCTGCGCTGTCGGTAAGTCAGTAATTGAACGTGTGCTGCACTGTCGGTAAGTCAGTAATTGGAGGTGTGCTGCACTATTGGAGGGTCAATAATTGAGGGTGCGCTGCACTATTGGAGGGTCAGTAATTGAGGGTGTGCTGCACTATTGGAGGGTCAGTAATTGAGGGTGTGCTGCACTATTGGAGGGTCAGTAATTGAGGGTGTGCTGCACTAACGTGAAACCCGCCCTTGGAAACGCTCTGCACTGCCCGTGGGGGTGGGAAGAGAGCGGGCGTGGAAGTCACCGCGGGTGCTGGTGAGTGCTTCCACTGAGCTCCCTGAAGGCAGATAGATGCCTCAGGGAGCTGCAGACCTCCAAATAATAAAAGAGAGCACAAAAATGCTGCAAAAGATGTCCGTGCGGCAAAATCAAGCACCTGAAAGCAGACCTCATAAAAATACTGACCCCCAATGTTTCTTTCTATCTCTAACGGAGATTTCATCCCACCCTTGGATGAGGTTTCATCAAAAATGCAAAGCCCACCTGGCCGATTGGCCCATTCGCCAACCGTAAGGTTGGACGGGGTCTGGAAAATCACTTACAATTGGGCCGTTAATGAGATTAATCGCCCATCTAATTGCCCACAGATGCTCTTCTGACTTTTGCACATGCCCACCGAATGAAATATCGCGTGGGTGCGTGATGACATTGGGACGCTCGCCCGACATCATCTCCCGCCCCTTCGGGTCAGGCGCACACCCGCCCGCGGGAGGTAAAATTCCGGCCTTGTGCCTTTCCCAGATTGCCATTCCCTCTCTGAAGTTAGGGAACAGATTGACCGTGTGCAATAAGCCTGTCGTGCATTTTTCAGCGTCAGGTATATGTGAGGACATGAACTATGCCTAGGGGTAGGCTGTTGTGTAAGAGCACGGATTTGCGGCTCTAAGGTTTGAATGGAGGATCATTGGTGCAAATCCTGTTTATCGCAGGTTAGGCAGGATAGGTGAGTCATAGAATTTTGGATGGTTACAGTACAGAAGAAGGCCATTCAGCCCATTGTGTATTGCTGGCTATTTGCGAGAACAATTCACCTCTTGCCACTCCCCTGCCTTTCCTCCGTAGCCCTGCAATTTTTTACTCTTCAGGTTAAGATGCAGTTCTCTTTTGAAAGCTTCGGTTGAACCTGCCTCCACCACACTCTGAGGCAGTGCATTCCAAGTCCTAACCGCTCGCTATGTGAAAAAAAGTTTTTCCCTCATGTTGCCACTGCTTCTTTTGACAATCACCTTAGATCTGTGCCCTCTCGTTCTCGATGTTTGCACCAGTGGGAACTGTTCCTCCCTATCTACCCTGTCCTGAACCCCTCATGATTTTGAATGCCTCCATCAAATCTCTGTCAAACTTACTGCTCCAAGGAGAACAACCCCAGCTTCTCCAATCGACCTAACCAACCGAAGTCCCTCATCCCTGAAACCATTCTCGTGAATCTCTTCACTCCCTCTCTCATGCCTTCACATCCCTCCTAAAGTGTGATGCCCAGCACTGGGCACGATACTCCAGTTGAGGCCAAACCAGTGTTTTATAAAGGTTTATCATAACTTCCTTACTTTTACATCCTATGCCCCTATTTATAATGCCCAGGATTTTAACAACTCTCCCTTGCAACCTATACCCCCAGACTCTCTGCTCCTTAATCCCCATTAGAATTGTACCCTTTATTTTATATTGTCTCTCTCTGTTTTTCCTACCAAGTGAATCATGTCACATTTTTCTGCATTAAATTTCATCTGCCACTTTCCCCATCACGCTGCAATCCTTCCTCCAGTCCGCAATACGCCTATTCATCACTAGTCTCTCTTTCCTGTCACCCAGCCAATTTTGTATCCATGTGTCTACTGTCCATTTTGTTCCATGAGCTCTAGCTTTGCTCCATAAGTTTGTTGTGCGGCACCTTATCAAATGCCTTTTGGAAGTCCATTTGCACCAACATCAAATGCATTACTCATCGACCCTCTCCGTTACTTCATTGAAAAACTCCCCTTTTAGGTACTTAATTGGCCATTCTGCAGTCTGAGAAAGGAACCATCTATCGAGAGTCACTGTTTTCTGTCCTTAAGTCATTTTTTCAAATCCAAGATGACACTTTCCCTTTTATTCCATGAGCCACAATTTTATGAAAGAAATGTGCATTAGCTGCCAGTCTCTTCTCATAATCGCTCTTTGATTTTCTTATTTGTTTTTTTTTTTCAATTTCCCTCTGCAACTTCCATATTAAACTTGGATCTCAATTGTATTATCCACCTGACATCTGCCATATGCACCCTTTTTTCTCTGCTTCACCTTACTCTCTAGCTCGTTTGTCCTCCAGGAAGCTCTGAAATTGTTTGCCTTACATTTCTCAGCTGTGGGTATGAAACTTGACTGTACCTCAACCATCTCCACTTTAAACAAAGCACATTGTTCAGTTACAATTTTACCTGCCAATTTCTGATTCCAGTTTATCTGGGCTAGATCCGTTCTTACCCCATTGAAGTTTGCTCTCCCTCCAATTAACTACTCTTACTCTGGATTGATCCTTCTCGTTTTCCACAGTCAACCTCGACCTTATGCAATGATCACCGTCCCCTAAATGCACCCCTACTGACACTTGTTCCATTTGTCCCAACTCATTTGCAATGCTTCCTGATGCAGCTTCAGGGAGGAGTATTTCATCTGGGAGAGGTCTTGCCTAAGTTCAAGCAGAAGATGAATGTCTTCACTCTGGGGTGTGGGCTTGCCTTATATCCTCTGTTCTTGGAAAGTGTCAGCTTCTCCTCGAGTCCTCTGCCTGCTGAAAGCTTGTCCCCTTGGGAGTGAAGAACACAGTTTGGGTCTCCACTCATGGCCCCTGTGCTGTCTACATGTGGGTCGAATATGAGTAGTACTGACACAGCTGTTCCTCATGAGGCACACAGCACTCAAGCTTTACTTCGGGTCCTCCTGTTAATCAAATTTCATTAGAGTGGTGTAACCTTCTTCAGGGATGTGTATCTCCAGACTAAAGGGAAGGTTCCTGTTGAATATTGTGACTTTCCTCTCCTCTTGGAATGATCATATCGAATGGTGGAGTAGGCTCGAGGGGCCGTGTGGTCTACCCCCTTGCTCCTGTTTCTCATGTTAGTTGAGTAGAAGGTGGCCAGCAATTATCCCACTCATTCACTCATAAACCAAGGGTGGTGATGTGGGTCTCCTGTAGAAGTACCTCTCACACTCACTCTTTTACTCAGATACAAGCTTTTGTGTTGTTTCCAAATGTGTGTTGGACTCAAGTGAGACTTATGGAGACAATGGCATCAGCTTACTGCATCCAGGCCTCTCGTTTCTTGTTGTGTCTCTGACTTTGGGGGCTTACCTTCAAGAGATTGTTGGATGGATTGAAATGTGGTTGCCGTCTATTCATTTCTATCTTCCCTTGCTCCTACTTTTTTTCTTCTCTCTCCTTGAATTCTTTATCCCTCTTTTGCTATTGCCGACTGTGATAATTCCTCACCTCCCTGCCATTCCCGAGCCTCTTTTTATTTTCTGTTGAATGCTTTAACTAAAGCTAATTACCTTCTTCCACTTGGTTCTCGCTTCCCCTCTGCAGCAGCACCCCTCCTTCTTTTTGCTCCTTTAACCTCCCTTTTCATTCATTCTATCTTTCATTTCATTTCTCCCCTTACTTCTATTTCCAATCCACACTATAGCCTTTAGCCCAGATCTTTTGCACATTTATGAAGATCTGTGACTCACTTGGTGTCCACTCAGAACAACAAGGGACTGGCTAGGGGGTGGGAGGGGTGGGAGGGGAGGGGTGGGTGGGGTCGCAGGGCTCATCATCAGGATCACACTAGGAGGTTAAACCCCCATGGGCGGGAGCACATTACTATATCAAAAACCTGGAGCCCCATAAAACCCCAGGGTTCCAGCTGTTAATAGGATCCAAGCCGGCTGGTGAAGCCAAAAGCTTGATGCAGAGCTTTTTATCAAGAGAGTTTATTGACTTGTTCAGTCTCACAGCTCTCCTCCCACTCCACCCAGTGCCCCAGTCATCCCCTACTTATGCTCTTTTGAAAAAAGCAATAAAGGCAAATAAACTAATGAACTAATTGACAGTCCCTTCAAGGGGCACTGTAACACAAAGACAAACCTTGAAAGGATACTTAAATCAAATTAGAATGTTATCTACAGGGCTGATGATATACTCCATCCCCTGCGGCACCCTCTCTCCAGCCCCTGCAGCACCCACTGGTCACTGAAAGCCTCAAATGTATTGGTGGACATCGCATGCATCCTCTCCAGGTACACCTGGGCATGAACATAGCTGTAGAAGAGGAGCAGACAGTTAGTCCAAATGATCTCTTCTGCCTGGACCTGTTAATGTCTGTCCTCAATATATAGACTCTTTTAGAAAAACAAAACTCAATGAATTAAACATAAATCAATAAATGAGGGGGTAAGCAGTCCCTGGCGGGGCAGTGTAATCAAAACAAAATGTCAAAGGAAAGTTACAAAATCAAATCAAAATATAATTTCCAGGGGTGATGATACACACCCGTCCCCATGGCCCCCACCAGTCACAGAAGGCCTCTAGTGTACCAGTGGACACTGCGTGCTCCCTCTCCAGGTTCACCCAGCCGCAAACATAGCCACAGAAGAGGGGCAGACATTCAGGCTGGAAGAGCCCCTTGACTGCCTGCTGCCTGGACCTTTTGATGGCTGTCCTCAATTTCTATGCGCTCAACGTACTTAATTAATAAATGCCCTCCACCTGCGTATCCTAACAACATCATCAATGTAACAGTAACACCAGGGAATCATTCAATTGGCCACTTTAAAGGGGCAAGCGTTTGAATGAATCAGGGACAAACTCAATCTCTGACTCAGTTATTGTGCCTTCCCCTCAGCACCGGCCGCTCTGATTCTGGATCGGTGCACAGCGAACCCTTGGCTCATCCTGTCTGAGGACCAGACCAGTGTGAGAGACGGAGAACTGTGGCAGCCGCTCCCAGCCTCTTCAGAGAGATTTGACACCTGGCCTTGTGTCCTGGGATCGGAGGGATTCATATCAGGGAGACACTACTGGGAAGTGGATGTGGGCATCAAGACATGGTGGGGTCTGGTAGTAGCCCGAGAGTCTGCCAAAAGACAAGGGATCATGGACGCGACCCCTGAAGCTGGATACTGGATGGTGTGGCTGTCCCTGGAAGAGGCTACATTGCCTGCACCTGCCCCTTTGATATGTCCCTCATCCCAAGTGTGAATCCCCGGAAGATCGGGGTGTTCTTGGACTATGAAGCTGGGCAGGTCTCATTTTACAATGCGGACAACATGTCCCATCTCCACACTTTCAGCCACATTTTCACTGAGGTAATCTTCCCAATCTTCAGTCCAGGGCTGACTGATGAAGGGAAAAACTCAGCACCACTGAAAATTTTGTGAGGTGAAAGATCACTAACAGGAACACCCCATAATTCCACACCACCCACAGGCCTCCTGCCAGCCTGCAAACTGGCACGTGTCAGCCTCACTTATAGTTGGTTATAGATAATCTAAATCTCACCTGAAGTTAGGACGAGTACAGATTGGGACAATGCCTTGTTTGTGGTATCTGTTTGGTCAATCCTTGCAGTGGAAGCAAAACGTGACAACTGCTCCAGAGAATCTTATAAAATTAAATTTAGGATCAAAAATTCAGAACATCACAGAGACGGGGTGGGAATTAAAAGATGGGCAGAAAAACACCAACTTCACTTGAGAAATTAAAGGTGAAGAGGGGCCGGGGGAAGAGGAACTAGCGTGAGGTCTAACACCAGTGGAAAGTACATGACACAGGGGAGCACTGAGGCATGGCAAAGCTTTTATGGGCGAGTCATTAGAGAAGATCATACTGGGATTGAGAGCAGTAGTGGAGACCCCAGTACCTAGAGGAGGAGATGGGTCTCTGTTACCAAGGGCCCTGAACTCACGGTCGTGTAGAAGAAAGTTCAAAGAAGAAGCTCAAATGTGGGTGATAATTAGGCAGATCAATGTATAGCCTGGACTTTGGAGTAAGAAATCAGTGTTTTCATTCATCCAAACAGCGGGGCAACCAGAACCATGGAATGAAAAAGCAAAGGAGAAGGCCATTCGGCCATTGTTTTCTGACAGCTTTTAGGTAGAGTTATAGAGCTAGTCGCTAACCCACTCGTTCCTCCTGAGTTTTCATTTACAAGCACTTATCCAATTGTTTGTTGAAAGATGCTATTGAATCATCTTTCACCACTCTTTCATTCCAGATCGTAACTGTTTCTCCCCACGTGTTGCCTCTGGTTCTTTTGCCAATCACCTTCAATCTGTCAACCCTTCTGCCATTGGAAACAGCCGCTCCTTATTTACGGGACCAAAATGACTCATTGTTTTGAACATCTTTACCAAATCTCCCCTGAATCTTCTCTAGTCCATGACACACAACCTCAGCTTCTCAAGTGTCTCCGCTTAGCTTAGTTCCTTCGTCCCTGGCACCATTCCAGTAAGTCTCTTCAACATCTGCTCAATACCTTGACATCTTTCCTAAAGTGTGGTGCCAAGAGATGAGCACAGGAGATATCACCTTTTGTAACACTAAGTGAACTATATCTGTTTAAAGTCATGCCATTTGGTACAAAGAATGCACCTGTGACATTTAGAAGATGGACAAACAAAGTAATTGCAGGTCTAAGTAATTGTGTGGTTTATATTGATGTTCTAATCATTTTCAGTCAGACATGGGAGGAGCAATTACAGTAACTGGAAGAATTATTTACTTGACTATAAGAAGTTAATTTGGTGATGAACTTCTTAGTTCTGTTGAAGAGTCTTACGGACTCGAAAAGTTAGCTGTGTTCCTCTCCGCAGATTCTGTCAGACCTGCTGAGTTTTTCCAGTTTTTTTTGTTTTTGTTTTGGCTAAAAGTGAATTTGCAAAAGCACAAGTTACATATCTAGGCCATACCATTGTACATGGTAAGGTGGCTCTGAGAGATGCAAAATTCAAGGTTATTGTGATTTCCCAGCGCCTACAACAAAATGAGAAGTTTTGAGATTTCTGGGCATGAGTGGGTTTTACCGGAAATTTTTACCAAATTTTAGCCAAGTGGTTGCTCCACTAACTAAACTATTAAAGAAGTTTCAATGGACACTGGAGTGTCAGAAGGCATTTGATAGTTTGAAAACTGTATTAACTAGGACACCAGTTTTGGCAGTACCCAATTGTGCCAAGCAATTTAAGTTTGCCGTTGATGCAAGCGATATAGGCAAGAAGATGACACTGGAACTGAAAAACTGATAGGGTATTTTTTACAGAATCTGAATTACAACAGAGGAAATGTTCAATGATCGAAAAAGAGATGCTGAGTTTGGTGTTAGCATTGCAGCATTTTGAAATTTATGTTGCAAACAATTCACCAGAAACAATTGTTTATACAGACCATAATCACAGAATCACACAGCGCAGAAGAGGTCCTTCGGCCCATCGAGTCTGCACCGACACGTGACCTACCTACCTAATCCCATTTACCAGCACTTGGCCCATAGCCTTGAATGTTATGATGTGCCAAGTGCTCATCCAGGTGCTTTTTAAAGGATGTGAGGCAACCTGCCTCTACCATCTTTTGAAGTTTTTGGAAAACTTTGAGACAAAAGTGCAAGGCTTTTCAGATGGAGTCGATTATTACAACCATTTAATTTACGTATTATACATGCTGCTGGAAGAGAAAATCTGTTCGCAGATGTGTTATCAAGAGTTTGAAGCTTACAGGAAAATAGGTCATTTTTTAAACAAAAAACCTAGACACTAAACTGGAGTGATTTCTGTTGATTCCAAGGACTTGTATTTCTATATTGTTATGTTAATGCAATGTAATTGTGTAATAAGTTCAGGAGATAGTGTGAGATGGGTTATTAAAATGAAGCCGTTTTTTTAGAATTATTCTGGTTCATTTTTCAACAGGCAGGGGAATGTCATGAAGCTATTAATGCATGTAATGTTATTGGAAAATATTTTTCTTTTAAAATAGAGGTTTAGTCTGTGGGTGTGTCTTAATTGTATTAAAGCCAGCTAGTCTGGGTGCTTTATTGTGTACTAGTTTTGAGATGTAAGAGAGGTAGAGTGAATTTGCATTTTTAGCAGAGACCAAGCAATGTTTATATTATATACAGTCACAGGTTATTCAGATGGTCCACGTGTCATTTCAGGTCAGGTCGGGAACAACCGATTGACAGTGTTTTGTTGGTGATCTTTGGTTAATCCATGCAGTGGTGCAAGCTAATCGGAAACCTTCCAGAGACTCCCATAAAAATCAAATTTAAAGGAATGTTGAGAATCATGGGGGCGCTGTAATGGAGAGAATTAAAACATGGACAGAAATGCATCAAGGGAACCATGGACTCCAGTTGAGCAATTAAAGATGAGGATTGGCAGCGGGGAGGAACTAGGCTGAGACAGAACCCCAGTGGAAAGTACATGACAAAGGGAAGCCTTCTGGAGTATGGCAGTCCTCTTATGGATGATAATGGTTCTCTTCTGTAACTGAATGATCTCCTATTTCAAAGTCTCCCATTGTTCAGTTACTGTTTTGCCCACCAATGTTTTATTTTGATACACATGGGCTAGATCTCTTTCTAACTCACTGATATGAGCCTCAGCCAGTCATGTGTTTTGATACTTCATTGTTCCTTTTTCTGTTTCATAAAGCTGTTTATATTATGAACACTATTTCCCAAATTCCAATACCCTTCCCCCAACACCACTAAATCATACATCACCAGCTGAACTTCATTCGCCAGCACTAGATTTAGGATTGCTTCCTTCCTCGTTGGGCTGGAAAATGCAGATCAAGAAATTTCTCTTCCAGGCATTTTATAAATTCTCTAACCCCACCCCACATTTGACCTTTCCAATTACCAACTATATATCAGGATAATTGACATACCTCATTATCATTACAGCTCTTGTATCTGTCTGTAATTAGCCTACCAGTTTGCTCGCTAACTCCTTCCCACTATTTAGGAACCTGCAGTATACACCCTGTTAGGGGGAAGAAAGTAAGTGAGAATTTATGGTAAGGGAGAATCCATTATAAGGGAATGAATTACTTAAATTAGAATCTACAGGCAGGCCAACACAAACCAGTAAATCAACAGTTAAACCAGATGAACTTTGTACACCTTCAGGGCTTGCAATCACCAGCAAGGTCCTGGGAGCTAGACTGGACATGAATTAAAACTAAAGTAGAATAGGTGACCTGGGAGTCAGGCTGGAGACTTCGGTTGGAAAGCAACTAAGATGAAGTGTGCTCTTCAACAGATAGGGGAAGGGCAGACGGTGCCAACTTAGATAGGAGGGAAAGTCTCTGCCTGGGTGAAAAGTGGGATGTACCTGATGCCAGAGATGTACCTGATCAGTGAAGCATAAATATGCTGAACACTTGTAATTCAGCAGAGTGCTATCTCAAGCTGCCTTGAGATGGTTCTCCCATTGCAATTGCTCGAATAAATGATCGTGACCTGTACCTTTGACCCTCCTGTGGTCCATTTGTCAAAGATGCCACAACACACCCAGCAGTCAGGAATGTTAAGTTTTCATTAAGCACCTTTTTGGAACCTGGTTTCTGTTTCTGCCACTAAATCATAGCCCAATAATAAAACAAATGCTGAATGGGTGGGACAGAGTATTTAGAAATAAACTGTTTCCAGTGGTTGAGGAGTCAACAATGAGGACTATGGATCAAAATTATTGTAGATCTAGAATGGGGAGCATGAGAAACCACGACAAAGGGAGTCATGAGGCTTTGGAATTGATTTGCAGGGTTAGCGGCTGAGGCATATCTATGTCAGCACACATGCTTAGCTTGAAGAGAGACATGAAGAGAGAAAAAAGAAGGGTTGAAGAGGAACAGGACCAGATTAAATGCGATATGGATTATATCCTTGCTGATGGGCAAATGCTGACATAGACTGTTTATGTCTAATGGCAGGCATTCATGTTGTGCCTTCTATGTCTTTTCTGTACACTCACTCAGATCTCTACAATTGGAAATGTGCTGTGAGCCAAAACAAAATAAAGAGGTGAAGTGTGTGAGCTGGAGGAGATGCTGTCATTTGTAATAACGTTCTTGCCATTCGGGCTTGTAGGCATCTGCTTCCTGTTCATAAAGTGCTAGGACGCAATCATGGAAATGGAGAAAGGATAATGATTCACTAATAACTCAGCACGTTCATCTTGTTGGTTAACTTTTGACACAATGGCACTGGGCGAACAGCTGATAATTATGTGCAACACTTTCTGTTTAACTGCACCTTTGATTTACAAAGTTCCAATAGAATAAGTAAATAGATAGAATGAAACTGCTGTTTGTAACCCACAGGCTAAATTCAGGACATGCAAGTCAAAGGACTGCATAAATCAATCAGGCGCCAGATTTATCCAGATATGTTTAGGGAGGAGGGGAGTGGGGTTTGTGCTTTGGCAAAAAGGAAGAAATAATGAGAATGGGCTGCATAGATTCATAGCAAAATAAGGGGTGACATTATTGAGATTTTTTTAGAGTATCTGATAGTGTGTTTAGACATTTCCTCGGATGGAAGAGTCCAGATCAAATGGACAAAACCTTAAAGTGAGAGCTAGGCCCTTCAGGGATGATGACAGGAAACACTCCTTCACACATGAGTTAGTGGAGATCTGGAACTCGTCCTCCAAAAGCTGTTGAGGCCAGAGGCCAATCGAACATTTCCACATGGAGTTCGATAACGTTTTTGGTATGTGGCTTGAACTGCTAAATGGCCCAACTCTGATCCAATGTTCTTATGCACTTCTATCCCATATTCTGGAATTTGCTGGTAAGATTGTTCTTAAACATTGGAGCTGATGTGAACGGAGGGTTGGTCGGGGGGTGGGGGGGGTGGGGGGGCGGAGAGAAGGAAAGCTTCGATGGAATGGTCCGCTAGCCAATACATTAGTTACAAGTAGAACATGTTCTCAAGTGCCTTAAGGGGTGCATTTGAAAATGATTTTTACATAGTGCCTTTAATGTCATCAAACAAAGCAAGATGTTTCACAGGAGCATGTACAGCAAGACATGTCACTGAGCAACATAAGGACATATCAGGTCAGATGACCAAAAGCTTGGTCAATGTGGCAGGTTCCATGCAACGTCTTAAGGGGAAAGGTAAGGTAGAGAGGCGGAGAGATTTCGGGAGGGAGTTCCAGGATTTAGAGTCGAGCCAATTGAAGGAATATCCACCGATGGTGGAATGGTTAAAATCAGGGGTGCAGAAGATGCCAGGATTCGATAAGCTCAGAAAGCTCGAAGGGTTGTGAGGCTGGGGGAGATTTCAGAGGGCAAGGCCATGGAGGGATTTGAAAACAAGGATGAGCACTTTAAAGCCAAGCTGTTTCTTCACCAGGAGCCAATGTACAGCAGCGAGCTCAGGGGTGAGAGAGGAACAGGATTTGATGATAATTAAGGCACAGGCAGCAGAGTTTTGGATGACCTGAAGTTTACGGAGGGTAGAATGTGGGAGACCAGCCAGGAGTGCATTGGAATAGTCAGGCCTAGAGGTAACACATAGAACCATAGAACGGTTACAGCACAGAAGGAGGCCATTCGGCCCATTATGTCCATGTTGGCTCTCCGCAACATGCATGAATGTGAGTTATGGTGGGAGATGAGATGAGACAGAGCTGAAGTCCAACAATGTTACTGAGGTGGAAAAAGACAGTCTTAGTGATGGCACAGAGTATAGCAGGAAGTTCACCTTGGGGTGAAATGTGGCATCCAGGTTGCAAACAGTTTGCTTTATTCTCAGGCAATTGCCACCTAGAGGGATTGAGGCAGTGGCCAGGGAAGAGTTTAGAGCAGGACCAAAACAATGGCTTCAATCTTCCCAATATTTGCTTGACTAGAGAAGTGTAAATGTGGGCTCTGTGTCTGCCTATGTGTAAATTTTATAGTTTCTGTACATTTTATAATTTACATGCACACATATAATGCATATATATAATGGGATACGATCGATATAATCATTCTCCTATAATGATGGTTACACATTTGAAACCAAGGTGCTGAAGCATTCCTTCTGAATAACACTATGTATAAATCCAGCAAATTGAGTTGGGTTTATTTTAAGCGGGTGAATTTATGGAAGATTGTCTTTAAATCTCTGAAATTTGGCTCTAAAATGCATTGTAAAGTGAAACTGTTCTTCTCAAGCAATTTAACTTACTGTTCCCTTTACAATCGCTATTCTTGCATATCTGTCCTGATGAGTGCAAGACAAAAAGTTTTGACAGCATGTCTCTTTCTTCAGCAATGCTCAAGAATTGTTTCCTGACACCACGATGGAAGGGATTAGCTTTAATTTTAAGTTTCTGGACCAGACCAGAGGAAATAATTTCTCTTCATCTCCCCTATCAAACTCCTTAATTGTCTTAAGCACCTCATTTAGATCATCACTTAATCTTCTATATTCAAGGGAATGCAAAGTGAATTCCTGTGGCCTGCCCTCATTATTTAGCCTTACTGTTCTAGTATCATTCGGGCCAATCCCTTCTGCATCCCTTCCACATGTGGTATATCCTTCCTGAGGGGCTGTGCCCATAAGTTAACGCCGTGTTCCAGATGGGAGGTAAGGATCACCCAGCACTCAACTGAAGGAAGTTTGACTGCAAGCTGAGAAAATGATTGTAAATTTAGCTGGATTACTGACACTTCTATTCATTCCCGGGATGCGCACATTGCCAGCAAGGGTGGAATTCTTTCAGGAAGCGTGGTATTCTTTGCCCATCTCTAGCATGGGAATCCCCTCCAAAATCACATCATGGGTCGAAAGGCCTCATTTTGTGTGATATGTTACCAAGATTGGATGAACTGTTTGCTTCTCCCTCCTAACCTGTCAGTCCCGAAGAATCAGTTCCAAAATCAGGGCCAGACACTGTGATTAAGCGGCTGTATGTTGTCAATGTTTCCCTAAAACTTCCCCTCACTATTTTTTCTAAAAAGCTGTTTTGTTTCATCACTAAAAGAAAATGTTGATGTTTAGATAAATCAACTTAAAGTTTGACATTGATTGGAAACTGAACTGGACCAGCCATATAAATACTGTGACTACAAGAGCAGGTCAGAGGCTGGGAAGTCTGCAGTCTGTAACTCACCTCCTGACTCCCTAAAGCATGTCCACCACCTACAGGGCACAGTCAGGAGTGTGATGGAATACTCCCCACTTGCCTCGGTGAGTGCAGCTCCAACAAGACTCAAGAAGCTCGACACCATCCAGGACAAAGCAGCCCGCTTGATTGGCACTCCATCCACCACCTTAAACATTCAATCCCTCCACCACAACGCACAGTGGCAGCAGTGAGTACCATCTAGAAGATGCACTGCAGCAACTCGCCAAGGCTCCTTCGCCAGCACCTTCTAAAACCATGGCCTCTACCACTTAGAAGGATAAGGGCAGCAGATGTATGTGAGTACCACCACCTGCAAATCACTCATCATCTTGACTTGGAACTATATTGCTGTTCCTTCTCTGTTGCTGGGTCAAAATCCTGGAACTGCCTTCCTAATAGCACTGTGGATGTACCTACATCACATGGACTGCAGCAGTTCAAGAAGGTGGCTCAAGGGTAATTAGGGATGGGCAATAAATGCTGGCCTAACCAGCAGTCCTCACATCCTGAGAAAGAATAAAAAAACACACACAGCCTACACTATAACATAGGGCTACCAAGGAGAGCATTCTTGTCTTCTCTTTGTATGACTGGGATTCCAATCAGAAACCAAATGTGGGGTAAGTGCAGCGATGGGGCACATAAGCAGAAACAAATTGATGGATATTTTTGTGAAATTAATTCAGAATCAAATGATTTAAAATTTAAGACCAGCCCAATTGATTTACCTCAACCACTTTGACTTCTTTCTGCTATAAACATGTTTTAAAATCAGAATTTGCTTCTGTTTTTTTTTTGGTAAATATGCACGGATAACTGAGGCTGCTCAGATTCACATTTAGGGAGCACTTACCCAAAAACGACATCAGGAGCAGACCAAGATGATACTGGAGATTCGGGGCTTTGTTGGGTGGAGAGAGTGGGTAAGATCAGGCTGTTGC
Source organism: Cetorhinus maximus (assembly GCF_964194155.1). NCBI lineage: Eukaryota > Metazoa > Chordata > Chondrichthyes > Lamniformes > Cetorhinidae > Cetorhinus > Cetorhinus maximus. The sequence continues at coordinate 68,072 of NW_027596645.1, forward strand.
CCTCACTTCACAGATACCTAAGAGGAGACCTAATGGAGATATTGGGGATGATGAAGGCTCCTGAAAGAGCAAGTGGTGAAAAGCTTTTGTCTGGCGAGCAGGCACCATAGATTATAACAACTGGTCAAAGAGCTAAAGGAGAAACGAGGCAACATTTCTTCACATGGGAGGGATGCTGCCATCTGGAAACACAATTTCTGAAGTGGTGGTGGAATCAGATTGTTTTAGAAATTGCCAAAATGCAATTAAACATGTAAAGGTGGAGGACTAATGAGGGCTATGAGGCTAAAGGTTGCGCTGCGTTATGACATTGTACCGGCACAGGCACAGCAGGACAAGTGGTTTCAGCCTGACCTTTAAGATTCTGTGGTTCTGCCCATAGGGATAATGGCCGCTGCACTTATCAACATCAGAATGGATCAAAAGAGGGGGCTTCAGGGATTTGATTGTTAAAGTCCTGTACAGGTGCCCTAAGTGGTGTGTCTGCACTCGCGCATCTTCAGCTAGTCTGATAATTGAGAATAAGGATGTTTTGTTTCATTATTCTTCCTTCATGGGATTTGGGTATTGCCGGCAAAGCCAGCATTCATTTTTTTGGAAAAATTTATTTTATTCATAAATTATCTGGAAGAACATTACAAAACATTTCAAAATGGCCATCAGAAAAAGTGCAATCAGATTCAACTTTTACACATGGATCACGAGGTGCTTCAATACAATTAATGAATATTACAGACATTTCAATATGGTCATAAGAGGCAAAGCGAGCATTCATTGCCCATCCCGAAATGCTCTTGAAGTGAATGGCTTGCGAGGCCAGGTAAGAGTCAACCACTTTGCTGTGGGTCTGGAGTCACATGTAGGCCAGAGCAGGGTAAAGACGGCAGATTTCCTTCCCTAATGGACATTAGTGAACCAGGTGCGTTTTTACAACAATAGTGTCATGGTCACCATTACTGAGAGGATCTTTCAACTCAAGATTTTTTTAAAAATTGAATTTAAATTTCACCAGCTGCCCTGCTGGGATTTGAGCCTGTGTCCCCAAAACATTAGTCTGGGCCTCTCGCTTCCTAATCCCGTAAACACGATTAGTTTGGCAGCAGCAAACATTGAAACTGAAAGCGGGTTCGAATCAGGAAGTGCTGAGTGTGAACATGGACTCCGGACAGCAGCCTGAGAGCTGGACCGAGGAGGTAAATTGTCCCGTTTGCCTTGATTTCTTCGACGATCCGGTTTCACTGGAGTGTGGACACAACTTCTGCCGCTCCTGTATCACACGGTGTTGGGCACAGGAGGAGAGGAATCCCTGCCCGGAATGTAGAGAGGAGTTTCCGGACAGAAAACTCACGGTCAACCGGGTCTTAGCGAGATTGGCGGAGAAGGCTCGAAAATTAAAGCTGAATCTGGGAGGGAATGAAAAAAAACTTCACTGTGAGGAACATCAGGAAGAATTGAAACTGTTCTGTGAAACTGACAAGAAACTGATCTGTTTGATTTGTAGAGATTCGCGGGAACACAAATCTCACAATTTCATGCCGATTAAAGAAGCTGTTGAAATCTACAAGGTAACATGGAACAGATTTTATCACCATATTATTTTATCACACATTCACTGTCTGACCCTTTCATCCTGTGAATTTCTATCCCTATCCCAGGATCAGCTGAAATCATCTTTACAATCTCTCACAGAGAAGAAATCGGTGTTTCTGGAAATGGAACTGAAACAGACACGGAAGATTTCCGAAGTTAGGGTAAGTTCTCCCTGCGCTGGTTTTCTGGGATCTTGGTTAGTTTTGTTCCCTTTATCGCGGTAAAGGATTATTTTTCACATTTCACTTGGCAGAAACAGTCGAGCAGTCTGCAAACCCACATCACATCCGAGTTCAGGGAAATGCACCAGGTTCTCACTGAGAAAGAGCAGCGTTTACTCCGAGATCTCAGGAGGGAAGAGGAGGGGATTCTAGATACGATGGAGAAAAACCTCCGAAAAATTCAAGGCAATTTAAATTCTATTGAGGAAGAGCTTTCAAAGATGCAGAAACGAATGGAACAACAAAACGGGATGAGATTTCTGAAGGTGAGGATGAGATTACGGCTCAGTTGCAAAATAGCCGCTAAACATTGAAATAAATGGAGTATTTGCAGAAAAGAGTATTGAAACCCGGGTGTAACCGATTGCTTTGTCAATAGGGTCTGCTATTGTGATTGAACCAATTATTTATATATATACACACACACATATCCTCTCTCTGTTACACACACACACACACATATCCTCTTTGTCATACATACACACATATCCCTTCTGTCACACACACACATATCCCCTTTTTGTCACACACACACATATCCCCTTTTTGTCACACACACATATATTCTCTGTCACACACATATCCCTTTTCTGTCACACACAGACACACACACATATTCCCTCTCTGTCACTTACACACACACATATCCTCTGTCTCACACACACATACATCCCCTCTCCATCACACATATATATTCTATCTCTGTCATACACACACAGACATATCCTCTCTCTGTCACACACACAATCTCTCTCTCACACACACAAACCCTCTCTCTCGCACACACACAATCTCTCTCTCACACAATCTCTCTTTCACATACACACACTCTCACACACACACCCTCTCTCTCTCACACACACACTCTCTCTCACACACACACTCTCTTTCTCTCTCTAACACACACACTCTCTCACACACACTCTTTCACACACACTCGCTCTCAAATACATTCTCTCTCACACACACATACTCTCTCCCTCACAGACACACGCACACACTCTCTCTCACACATACATTCTCTTTCACACACACTTTCACACACTCTCTCTCACATACACACTCTCCCTCACAGACAGACACACACGCTCTCTCACACTCTATCTCACGCACACACATATAGACTATGGATCAGATGTGGTTTTCATCAACTCAGATTTATGTTTTATTTTAGGTGGAGACGTGTCAGAGGAGGAGGTAGGATATACTGCTTTTTTTTAAACTCTGCACAATTTAGTACAGTACAATGAATCAGCAGAATGTTTAATAACTTCAGCTGTTTAACATTTACAGGAGCAGTCGGGACTACTGTGAACGCCCAATAGCCGAGGGCAAGCTTTCGATCGAGAAGTTCAACGGCCCTTTACAGTACACAGCCTGGAGAGAAATGATAGACGCCATTAGCCTAGGTAAAACTCTTATCTTCCTTTTCCTGATGGACAAAGGCAGATGAGAAGACCCTAAACAGGTTCCAAGTCCCCAGATTCAATCATGCCTGGTGTCCGGCTCTGAAGGGCTGGGCCTCGGACATTATTTCATAGTCAGTGTTAAAGGGTCTGTATGGTGACCATGTGGAGGTAATCTCACTGTTCATCGTCTCCAAGATATCGTATACAAAGTTCAGTCAGAGGATAAAAGCTCTGCCTTTACGGAGTATACTGGAATACCGCATGGTGTCACCTATACGCTGAATGACTGTGATGACATTAGTAGCATCCGGTCCATCAGGTCTTGTAAGTCTTATGCATTTTTTTCCAAGCTTGGAGTTCACCGTCTGAATTGAGGGGAGAGTGACCACATGAAATAGACCTGTCAGGCATTTCCCACTTTAAGGCACGTGGAGGTGAGGTAGGCGGGAGCTCCTTGTCACGTAAGAGGGAAGAGTTGAAGTTCCAACGTCTAGGTTGCGGATAATGGGCACAATTCCTGCTTTTCTCATATTCCGACAGATTAGGCGGGATGAGCGATGTTTCTTTGGGAAGGAGCATTCTATCCGGGAGTATGTCTTGCCGAGGTTCAAGTAGAAGGTAAACTCCTTCACTGGGCCCAACTCACTCTATTGGTGCTGGGGCGGGGGCGGGGGCGGGGGCGGTGGTGGGGCAGGGAGATGGTGGCTAATGATAATGTCTAATGCTCAAGGGACATGGGTTCAAACCCCACTACAGTTAATTAAGAATAAATCTGGAATACGAAGCTAGTCTCAGTGAAAGCGACCGTGACAACTACCATCCACTACCATTGCTGTGAAAACGATCGGATTCACTAATGCCCTTCAGAGAAGGAAATCTGCCATCCTTGCCCGGCCCGGCCCCCATGTGGCCTGGCCTGCAGCAATGTGGTTGACATTGAAATGCTGTGGCAAGCCACCTCAGTTGAAGGGGCAATCAGGGACAGGCAGCAAATGCTCGCCTTGGCAGTGACACCCACGTTTCGGTGAAAGGATAAACAGAAGAAAAATATAAACATTCTCCAGGACCAGGCCGGAACTTTGACCTGGCATTGCTGCAGCTGGTTACTCTCGTGTCATATTTCAACTGGGAGCTTGTGTTATTTGGAGTCTCAGCGCATGGCTTCTCTACGTGTGGCAAGCGTGATGGGCGCTGATGCCAGAGCTCCTCATCTGAGGCGCAGCACGTTGGATTCCCCGACTCCCTATTTTCCAAAATTCATTAAGATGGAGCAGCCTCCTCCTCCAGGAATGTGTATTCCCAGGGTAATTTTTAAAAATTCACCTACAGGATCGCTGGCTAGGTCCGCCTTTGTTGCCCATCCCTAATTGCCCCTGAGAAGGTGGTGACGAGCCGCCTTCTTGAAGCGCTGCAGATTAGTGTGACTTTCCACTGCCCTTGGCCGAGGCCAGCATTTCTCCCAAGCACTCGGTGCGTTCTGAGGGCAGTGCGGAGGGTCTCCTGTAGAAATGACGCTTTCACCTGCCCTTCCATGTAGACCTGTATTGTTTTGGCTGACTGAATGTTGGAACTTATTGAGATTTATTATTGGATTTATGGATATAATCGTGGCCGGTTTACTGTGCCCAGGTTGCTTGTTTCATGTTGTGACTCTGACTCTGGGGCGGGGGGGTGGTGGGGAAGGGGGTGTTACCCGGTTGTTAGTGTCTGTTGTAATCCTGGTCAATTTGTTGGACATTATTATTATTACTTGTTATTTCAGGGGATGTGGGTGTCGCTGGCAAGGCCAGCATTTCTTGCCCATCCCTAATTGCCCTTGGGAAGGTGGTGGGTGAGCCGCCTTCTTGAACCGCTGCAGACCATGTGGTGTAGGTACACCCACAGTGCTGTTAGGGAGGGACTTCCAGGGTTTTGACCCAGCGACAGTGAAGGAACGACGGATATATTTCCAAGTCAGGGTGGTGTGTGGCTTGGAGGGGAACTTGCTCTGGGGTGGTGTCCCCATGCGTCTGCTGCCCTTGTCCTTCCAGGTGGTAGAGGTCGTGAGTTTGAAAGGTGCTGTCGAAGGAACCTTGGTGAGCTGCTCCTTCCTTCCCTTCCTTTGCCGAATCGCTTCATTCTCTTTTACTGTTGAGTTTTCTTTTGATACAGTTAATTCTCCAGCTCCCCTTCGTTCTCTCTCCCCGTCTACATCAGTTCCACTCCTTTTAGCTTCTTTTACCCTTGCCTTCCTTCCCTTCTCTCTTTTTCTTCCGTCACTGTACTTTTCCTCTTTTTCCGTTTCCAAGCCAAACCGCAGCATCGGGCACCCGATTCCTAAAGGTCAGTGGGGTCACTGCGGCCTGAGGCCAGCCGGACACTGCAGAGTTCCTGACATTGCTCGCCATGTCCAGCAGGGGTCAGAGCAGATTCTAAAAACAAAACCTGGGTCCCTTTAATAAAAAAGCTTCCCCAACATCACCTTCCACCTCCCCCAATACCCCGAATGGCCACTTTAAAAAGGAAAAATGCTTTTTAAAAAAAATAAATCACAGGAACAAACCAAACCACTGACTGTGTTATTTTAATTCCACCCCCCCCACCCCACCCTGAACCCCGTTCCAGCCTTTGTGACTCTGGATCCCAACACAGCGAATCCCTGGCTCGTGGTGTCTGAGGACCGGACCAGTGTGAGACTCGGGGACAAACGGCTGGAGCTCCCTGACACCCCGGAGAGGTTTGATCCTTGTGCCTGCGTCCTGGGGTCGGAGGGATTCACGTCAGGGAGACACTACTGGGAAGTGGAGGTGGCGAACAAGACATGGTGGGGTTTAGGAGTCGCCCGAAAATCTGTCGATCGGAAAGGGAGATTCCACCCGAGACCTGAAGCCGGATATTGGACGTTGTGGCTGGACTCCAAAAGTAACTATGTTGCTGGTACCTCCCCCTCACGGACTCACATCGCCACGAATGTGAATCCCCGGAAGATCGGGATGTACCTGGACTATGAGGGTGGACAGTTGTCATTTTACAATGCGGACAACATGTCCCATCTCCACACTTTCAGCCACACTTTCACGGAGACACTCCTTCCCTTCTTCTTTCCTGGACTGAAGGACAACAGGGAAAATTCAGCACCGCTGACAATCTGTCGTGTCAGAGTTCACTAACAGGACCATCCCACCTTTCCGCACCATCTACCTGCTCTGCAAAATGATGGACATCCTCTCAGTCACAGGTTATTCGGATGGTCCACGTGTCATTTCAGGTCAGGTCGGGAACAACTGATTGACAGTGTTTTGTTGGTGATCTTTGGTTAATCCATGCAGTGGTGCAAGCTAATCTGAAACCTTCCGGAGACTCCCATAAAAATCAAATTTAAAGGAATGTTGAGAATCATGGGGGCGCTGTAATGGAGAGAATTAAAACATGGACAGAAATGCATCAAGGGAACCATGGACTCCAGTTGAGCAATTAAAGATGAGGATGGGCAGCGGGGAGGAACTAGGCTGAGACAGAACCCCAGTGGAAAGTACATGACAAAGGGAAGCCTTCTGGAATATGGCAGTACTTTTACAGATGGTAATGGTTCTCTTCTGTAACTGAATGATCTCCTATTTCAAGGTCTCCCATTGTTCAGTTACTGATTTGCCCACCAATGTTTTATTCTGATACACATGGGCTAGATCTCTTTCTAACTCACTGATATGAGCCTCACCCAGTCACGTGTTTTGATACTTCATTGTTCCTTTTTCTGTTTCATAAACCTGTTGATATTATGATCACTATTTCCCAAATTCCAATACCCTTCCCCCTACCACCACTAAATCATACTTCACCAGCTGAACTTCATTCGCCAGCACTAAATTTAGGATTGCTTCCTTCCTCGCTGGGCTGGAAAATGCAGATCAAGAAATTTCTCTTCCAGGCATTTTATAAATTCTCTACCCCCACCCCACATTTGACCTTTCCAATTACCACCTATACATCAGGATAATTGACATACCTCATTATCATTACAGCTCTTGCATCTGTCTGTAATTAGCCTACCAGTTTGCTCGCTAACTCCTTCCCACTATTTAGGAACCTGCAGTATACACCCTGTTAGGGGGAAGAAAGTAAGTGAGAATTTATGGTAAGGGAGAATTCATTATAAGGGAATGAATTACTTAAATTAGAATCTACAGGCAGGCCAGTGCAAACCAGTAAATCAACAGTTAAACCAGATGAACTTTGTACATCCTTAGGGCTTGCAATCACCAGCAAGGTCTTGGGAGCTAGACTGGACATGAAGGAATTAAAAATAAGGTAGATGAGGTGACCTGGGAGTCAGGCTGGAGACTGAGGTTAGAAAACAACTAAGATGAAGTGTGCTCTTCAACAGATAGGGGAAGGGCAGATGGTCCCAACTTAGATAGGAGAGAAGGTCTCTGCCTGGGTGAAAAGTGGGATGTACCTGATGCCAGAGATGTACCTGATCAGTGAAGCATAAATATGCTGAACACTTGTAATTCAGCAGAGTGCTATCTCAAGCTGCCTTGAGATAGTTCTCCCCTTGCAATTGCTCGAATAAACGATCGTGACCTGTACCTGTGACCCTCCTGTGGTCCATTTGTCAAAGATACCACAACACACCCAGCAGTCAGGAATGTTAAGTTTTCATTAAGCACCTTCTTGGAACCTGGTTTCTGTTTCTGCCACTAACTCATAGCCAATAATAAAAAAAAAAACGCTGAATGGGTGGGACAGAGCATTTAGAAATAGACTGTTTCCAGTGGTTGAGGAGTCAACAATGAGGACTATGGATCAAAATTATTGTAGATCTAGAATGGGGAGCAGGAGAAACCACGACAAAGGGAGTCATGAGGCTTTGGAATTGATTTGCAGGGTTAGTGGCTGAGGCATATCTATGTCAGCACACATGCTTAGCTTGAAGAGAGACATAAAGAGAGAAAAAAGAAGGGTTGAAGAGGATGGTGCTGTGAACCAAAACAAAATAAAAAGGTGAAGTGTGTGAGCTGGAGGAGATGTTGTCATTTGTAATAACCTTCTTGCCATTCGGGCTTGTAGGCATCTGCTTCCTGTTCATAAAGTGCTAGGAGGCAATCATGGAAATGGAGAAAGGTTAATGATTCAGTAACAACTCAGCATGTTCATCTTGTTGGTTAACTTTTGACACAATGGCACTGGGCGAACAACTTATAATTGGATGCAACACTTTCTGTTTAACTGCACCTTTGATTTACAAAGTTCCAATAGAATAAGTAAATAGATAAAATGAAACTGCTGTTTGTAACCCACAGGCTAAATTCAGGACATGCAAGTCAAAGGGCTGCATAAATCAACCAGGCGCCAGATTTATCCAGATATGTTTAGGGAGGAGGGGAGTGGGGTTTGTGCTTTGGCAAAAAGGAAGAAATAATGAGAATGGGCTGCATAGATTCATAGCAAAATAAGACATTACTGAGATTTTTTTTTAGAGTATCTGATAGTGTGTTTAGACATTTCCTAGGATGGAACAGTCCAGATCAAATGGACAAAACCTTAAAGTTAGAGCTAGGCCCTTCAGGGATGATGAGAGGAAACACTCCTTCACACATGAGTTAGTGGAGATCTGGAACTCGTCTTCCAAAAGCTGTTGAGGCCAGAGGCCAAGTGAACATTTCCACATGGAGTTCGATAACGTTTTTGGTATGTGGCTTGAACTGCTAAATGGCCCAACTCTGATCCAATGTTCTTATGGACTTCTATCCCATATTCTGGAATTTGCTGGTAAGATTGTTCTTAAACATTGGAGCTGATGTGAACGGAGGGTTGGTGGGGTGGGGGGGCGGAGGGTGGGGGGTGGGGGGGGGGGGCAGAGAGAAGGAAAGCTTCGATGGAATGGTGCGCTGGCCAATAAATTAGTTACAAGAAGAACATGTTCTCAAGTGCCTTAAGGGGTGCATTTGAAAATTATTTTTACATAGTGCCTTTAATGTCATCAAACAAAGCAAGATGTTTCACAGGAGCATATACAGCAAGACATGTCACTGAGCAACATAAGCACATATCAGGTCAGATGATCAAAAGCTTGGTCAATGTGGCAGGTTCCACGCAATGCCTTAAGGGGGAAGGTAAGGTAGAGAGGCAGAGAGATTTCGGGAGGGAGTTCCAGGATTTAGAGTCGAGCCAATTGAAGGAATATCCACCGATGATGGAGTGGTTAAAATCAGGGGTGCAGAAGATGCCAGGATTCGATAAGCTCAGAAAGCTCGAAGGGTTGTGAGGCTGGAGGAGATTACAGAGGGCAAGGCCATGGAGGGATTTGAAAACAAGGAGGAGCACTTTAAAGCCAAGCTGTTTCTTCGCCAAGAGCCAGTGTACAGCAGCGAGCTCAGGGGTGATAGAGGAACAGGACTTGATGATAATTAAGGCACAGGCAGCAGAGTTTTGGATGACCTGAAGTTTACGGAGGGTAGAATGTGGGAGACCAGCCAGGAATGCATTGGAATAGTCAGGCCTAGAGGTAACACATAGAATCATAGAACAGTTACAGCACAGAAGGAGGCCATTCGGCCCATTATGTTCATGTTGGCTCTCCGCAACATGCATGAATGTGAGTTGCGGTGGGAGATGAGATGAGACAGAGCTGAAGTCCAACAAAGTTACTGAGGTGGGAAAAGACAGTCTTAGTGATGGCACAGAGTATAGCAGGAAGTTCACCTTGGGGTGAAATGTGGCATCCAGGTTGCAAACAGTTTGATTTATTCTCAGGCAATTGCCACCTAGAGGGATTGAGGCAGTGGCCAGGGAAGAGTTTGGAGCAGGACCAAAACAATGGCTTCAATCTTCCCAATATTTACTTGACTAGAGAAGTGTAAATGTGGGCTCTGTGTCTGCCTATATGCAAATTATATAGTTTCTGTACATTATACAATATACATGCACACATATAATGCATATATATATAAATATAATGGGATATGATCGATATAATCATTCTCCTATAATGATGGTTACACATTTGAAACCAAGGTGCTGAAGCATTCCTTCTGAATAACACTATGTATAAATCCAGCAAATTGAGTTGGGTTTATTTTAAGCGGGTGAATTTATGGCAGATTGTCTTTAAAGCTCTGAAATTTGGCTCTAAAATGCACTGTAAAGTGAAATTGCTCTTCTCAAGCAGTTTAACTTACTGTTCCCTTTACAATCGCTATTCTTGCATATCTGTCCTGATGAGTGCAAGACAAAAAGTTTTGACAGCATGTCTCTTTCTTCAGCAATGCTCAAGAATTGTTTCCTGACACCACGGTGGAAGGGATTAGCTCTAATTTTAAGGTTCTGGACCAGACCAGAGGAAATAATTTCTCTTCATCTCCCCTATCAAACTCCTTAATTGTCTTAAACACCTCATTTAGATCATCACTTAATCTTCTATATTCAAGGGAATGCAAAGTGAATTCCTGCGGCCTGCCCTCATTATTTAGCCTTACTGTTCTAGTATCATTCGGGCCAATCCCTTCTGCATCCCTTCCACATGTAGTATATCCTTCCTGAGGGTCTACGAACAGCTTGATGCAGCCGCACACAAAGGTGGCCATCAGTATGAGGACGATGTTGGGCACGTTTTTTCCCCCTTTATCTAGAGGCTTGTACATCGCGTCCCTGCGGACACGATCCATTTTCAACCTCCAGATAAAGCGAAAGATGGCTCGGGTAATCGCCATCGCGCAGGAGTCTGGAAAGGCCCAGACTTGTGCCACGTACAGCAACAGCGAGGGTACCTCACACCTGATGACCAGGTTCTTCCCTGCAATGGAGAGGGAGCTCCCACATGCCCAGTTTTGTTTGCACCATAGACCCTCGCTCCTTCCAGTTTCTAACACATGCCCCAGTCCCTCTGAACCATATCCCCAGCACCTTCAGGCTGTCAGCCCTGACGGTGAAGGGGACAAAGGATTGGTCAGCCCAATTCCCAAAGAACATGGCCTTGCTCTTCCCACGATTTACCTTGGCTCCCGAGGCCAGTTCAAACTGGTCGCAGATGTGGATCAGTCTGCGCACTGATAGCGGATCTGAGCAGAAGACGGCGACATCGTCCATGTACAGGGAGGCTTTGACCTGAGCGCCTCCACTGCTTGGGATCATCACTCCTCTTATGCCCGGATCCTTCCTGATGGACTCAGCAAAGGGTTCTATGCAACACACAAACAGGACAGGGGAGAGAGGGCAGCCCCGCCTGACTCCAGATTTAATAGGAAAGCTATCTGATTCCCACCCATTGATTGAGACTGCGCTACTGATGTTAGTGTAGAGCAGTTGGATCCAATTGCGACTTCCCTCCCCAAACCCCATTCTGGAGAGCACATCCACCATGTAGGTGTGCGATATTCTGTCAAAGGCCTTCTCCTGATCCAGGCTGATGAGGCAGGTGTCCATACCCCTCTCCTGCACATAGGCAATCGTATCCCTGAGCAGCGCGAGGCTGTCAGAGATCTCCCTGCCGGGCACAGTGCAGGTCTGGTCAGGGTGGATCACCAATTCCAGAGTGGACTTGACCCGATTGGCGATGACCTTGTACAGAATCTTATAGTCCACATACAACAGTGAAATAAGTCACCAATTTCTAATTTCCTCCCTTTCCCCCTTGTGCTTGTAGATGAGGGTGATGATGCCTTTGCTCATGGATTCTGACATGCTGCCGGCCAGAAGCATACTCTCATACACTTCTAGCAGGTCTGGGCTGATCCAGTCCCACAGAGCCGAATACAACTCAGCCGGCAAGCCGTCTCTTCCGGGCGTTCTACTCTTATCGAAGGACTCAAGGGCCTTAGTCAGTTCGTCAGGAGTTAGCGGTTTGTCCAGGCTCTCCCATGTACTGTTGTCTAAGACCTCCGTGATAGAGGACAGGAAGGACTGGGAGGCCGTGCGGTCTGTGGGCTTCACGTCATATAATCCTATCTGAACTCAATGTTGGACCAAATAGAGCAACTTGCCGAAAGCAAAGTCAAACCGGATGCTTTTATCTATTCCGGGGCCCAGTTGCTCCCCTGTATGACCTTCCGGCTGGCACATGGTCTGCAGGAACGAGTTGCCATGGAACTTGATAATTGTCTTTTTTTCCCCCATCGCACTACGTGGCTTGGCAAATGCAGCCTAAAGCTTTTCTTTCAGTGTTTCCTGAGTGCTTGCCTCGAAGTCTCATTGCATCCCAGTTACACTCTGTCATCGTCAACTCTTTTTTTCCCCTCTCCACAGATGCTGTCAGACCTGCTGAGTTTTTCCAGCATTTCCTGTTTCTGTTTCAGGTTCCCAGCATCCGTGGTGTTTTTTTGTTGCTTTTATTTGCTGTCCGTCAGGGTTTGGGGGTGGAATGTGTGTGTTGGAATCATTTGTGTTTTTGAGTGACATTGATGTTCAGTTCCAGGACCTGACACAAGAATGACAACCCACATCCGGCACCGTCACTTCTTAACTAGGATCATAATTCTTGGCCCTGTTTTCGAATATATCCTCTTCCTCTGGTTCATGGGATGGGCAATAAATGCTGACCTAGCCAGTCACGCACTCCACCCCCATCCCTAATTGCCTTGCCCAGAGGGCATTGAAGAGTCGCATGTTGACCAGGATGGCTAAAGGGCATTAATGAGTCAGATGGGTTTTTACATCAGCTGACAGTGGTTTCATTGCCTTTCAGATTTTTTTTCTTTTAATTATTGAATTCAATCTCCACCGACTGCTGTGGTGAGATTCAAACCCTGGTCCCCAGAGCATTATGCTGGGTCTCTGGATTACTAGCCCAGTGTCAATGACACTGCACCACCACTTCCCCATGTGGCTCTCTATCTATCTGTGTGGCATCAGGTTCACAAGGGAAAATGCTCAGAGCAGACTAGAGGCAGCAGCACTGAACGCCACTGAAATAACACACACCACAGACACCCCTAGAAAAAGGTTGGACAGTGACATACATAACTGAAATAAAACTTCGCAGGTCAACCTTCATGAGTAACTGAACGTCTCCACCTTTGTCACGTGCCGAAAAATGACTATTTATTCATCGCTGGTTCGGAATTAGCAACAATCTGCAACAATGTGGGTCTCCGGTAATTTGCGGCCAGTCACCATTAACTCACATTTGTGTTTCATTTATTTCAGGAGGTAATGTGCCACAAGAGGAGGTAGGTCACCAAGTCTACTGAAATTCTGCAGTCTACTCAAACAACTCAGCAATGCCTTTATGGACAATTTACGACATGAACTGTTCCTATTTACAGGACCGGCGAGGATTACTGTGAGCGACCATTAGCAGAAGGCAAGCTGTCGCTCGGGAAGTTCAAGGGCCCTGTGCAGTACACAGCGTGGAGACAAATTAAAGAGGCCCTTAACCCTGGTAAAACTCTTCGATTCCATTTCCTGACCCATAAACATGCAGCAGAAGAGCCTAAACCAGCCCCCAGACCCATAGGTTAAATTAAATGCTAATTCTTTTGTCTAGTCCAGAGTTCTGGTCTGGACCTTGGTCAATATTTTATTGTCAGCATTCAGGCGTGTGTGATGATAATCATGTTTTTATTCATTCACAGGGTGTGGGCTTTGCTGACTAGGCCAGCATTTATTGCCCATCCCTAATTGCCCTTGAGAAGGTGGTGCTGAGCTGCCTTCTTGAACTGCTGCACTCTATGTGGTGTAGGTACACCCACAGTGCTGTTAGGGAGGGTGTTCCAGGATTTTTGACTCAGCAACAGTGAAGGAACAGCGATATATTTCCAAGTTGGGATGGTGAGTGGCTTGGAGGAGAACTTCCAGGTGGTGGTGTTCACATGTGTCTGCTGCCCTTGTCCTTCTAGATGGTAGCAGTCGTGGGTTTGTAAGGTTCTGCCTAAGGAGCCTTGGCGAGTTCCTGCAATGCATCTTGTAGATGGTACACACTGCTGCCACTGTGTGTCAGTGGATGAGGGAGTGAATATTTGTGGATGTGGCGATGACCTTATGTCACACTGTCTCCAGTAAGAAGTCGGAGGGGAGAGAGCCCTGTGATCATGCAAAACCCGGTAGGGTGACAGTCATTTGGGCTTGAATATTTACCCCGGGGTGCGCCTGAAGCTGGTGCGGCCGGAAACAGATGTAAGACCAACTCCCGGATCGCGATCTTACGCTGGCTGCCCAATTAACGGCCAGGCAGCGTGAAACCCGCCCTGGGAAAGGCTCAGCACTGCCGGTGGGGGTCGGAAGAGAGCTGCGGGGGCGCCCGAGGGCAGCGGGGGCACCAGAGAGCTGCGGGGGCACCCGAGGGCTGCGGGGGCGCCCGAGGGCAGCGGGGGCACCAGAGAGCTGCGGGGGCACCCGACTCCTGGGAGCCCATTGAGAAGCTGCTGGGCTGTCCCCGGCTGGACAGGGAGTACCACGCCCAACTGGAACAGGAACTGCCCACGGCAGAACAGCCTGCCCAGGTGAGTTAAGAGTTGAAGACACGTCGCTGCAGGCCTGTGGGGGGTAGGGGGGGAGTACGTGTGTTAGCCCGGGGTTACTAGTCCCTCGTCTCCCGCCCCCCACCTAGTCTCTGCTGCCTTGCCCTTCTCCGAGCTGAGTAAAGTCAGGCCGAGGGGGGTGGGATTACTGCGTGCTGGCTCTATAAATACATCTGACGTCCTCTGACTTGTCAAATGCGATAAACTGCGGAGGCAAAACCTCCCAATGAGCAAGTGTTCCTATATTTTACTCCAGCACAGCACAGGGATTAATTTGGGATTGAAACAGGGCTATGGGGAGAGAGCGGGGCAGTGGGATTGGTTGGGATTGTTACAGGGCAATGGGGAGAGCGTGGGGCAGTGGGATTAGTTTGGGTTTGATACAGGGCCATGGGGAGAGAGCGGGACAGTGGGATTAGTTTGGGGATTGATACAGGGCTATGGGGAGAGAGCGGGACAGTGGGATTAGTTTGGGTTTGATACAGGGCTATGGGGAGAGAGCGGGACAGTGGGATTAGTTTGGGGTTTGATACAGGGCTATGGGGAGAGAGCGGGACAGTGGGATTAGTTTGGGGATTAATACAGGGCTATGGGGCGAGTGTGGGGCTGTGGGATTAGTTTGGGGATTGATACAGGGCTATGGGAAGAGAATGGGGCAGTGGGATTAGTTTGGGTTTGATACAGGCCTATGGGGAGAGAATGGGGCAGTTGGATTAGTTTGTGTTTGATACAGGGCTATGGGGAGAGAATGGGGCAGTGGGATTAGTTTGGGGACTGATACAGGGCTATGGGGAGAGAGTGGGGGCAGTGGGATTAGTTTGGGGACTGATACAGGGCTATGGGGAGAGAGCGGGACAATGGGATTAGTTTGGGTTTGATACAGGGCTATGGGGAGAGAGTGGGGGTAGTGGGATTAGTTTGGGGATTGATACAGGGCTATGGGGAGAGAGCGGGGCAGTGGGATTAGTTTAGGTTTGATACAGGGCTATGGGGAGAGAGCGGGGCAGTGGGATTAGTTTGGGTTTGATACAAGGCTATGGGGAGAGAGTGGGGGCAGTGGGATTAGTTTGGGTTTGATACAGGGCTATGGGGAGAGAGCGGGGCAGTGGGATTAGTTTGGGGATTGATACAGGGCTATGGGGAGAGAGCGGGACAGTGGAATTAGTTTGGGGATTGATACAGGGCTATGGGGAGAGAGCGGGACAGTGGGATTAGTTTGGGGATTGATACAGGGCTATGGGGAGAGAGCGGGACAGTGGGATTAGTTTGGGGATTGATACAGGGCTATGGGGAGAGAGCGGGACAGTGGGATTAGTTTGGGGATTGATACAGGGCTATGGGGAGAGAGCGGGACAGTGGGATTAGTTTGGGGATCGATACAGGGTAATGTGGAGAGAGTCCGGCCAAATAAGGCCCGCCCAGCGTGAGATGCGAGCGGCAGAGCTGCCCGTATGGGGCAGGGGGAGGAAGGTGAGCGGGGCGGGCACGAACCTCGAGCATGCGCGCAAGTGAGCGCTTCAAAATCTCCCTGAGGCACAGACCGCGGCTCTCGGGCGCCCCCACCCGGCTCTCGGGCACCCCCCCCCCCTCCCCCCGGCTCTCGGAATGTTCCAACTCCGTCGACTGGACAGACTGGCGCCTCCTCAAATTTAGGGGTGCTGTCAAGACACCGATCTTCGCATCCCCCGCACCCCCCACCCTTCCACCTCCTGCCCCCACCCCCCAAATTCAGATCAGACCACGCGAACACGCCGCACTGAGAAAAATAAAACTAATTCTTTTATTGGACTTATTAAACTGCTCTGCACTAGCACTCCAACTACAATCAACTCTCTACAAGCGTAGGCTGCTCTCCAAACTGAGGCGCCTGCGTGTGGGAGAGAGAGCGAGAAAGCAGCAGGGTTAACGCGTGGGTCTCGCAGCCTCCGGAGCCCCAGTCGCACTTCGCAGACGCTTCGGTGGGTCAGGCCGGCGGGGGGAAAATGGAAGACCCCCCATCCCACGTTGGGTTGGGCGGAGGTCGACGAGCTGAGGGACTGTCACAGCGGAGCTTCAGGTCAGCAGATGCCAGCGGAACAGCTGCACAATACATCAAAATTAGGAGCAGGAGGAGGCCACTCAGCCCCTCCATTCAATAAGATGGCGGGTTGGTCCGATTGTACCCTCAACCCCATATTCCTGCCTAACCCCCAACGCCCCCCAATATCCTTTCACCCCCCCTCCTCTCTCATCAAGAATCTATCCAACTTGCCTTAAAAATATTCCAAGACTCTTGCTCCCACCGCCTTTCGAGGAAGAGATTTCTAAAGACTCACTGCCCTCAAAAAAATTTCTCCTCGTCTCCGTCCTAAATGGGCGACCCCCTTATTTTTAAACAGCAACCCCCGCCCCACCCACCCCGTTCTAGGTTCTCCCACAAGAGGAAACATCCTCTCCACATCCACCCTGTCCAAGACCCCTCAGGATCTGAAAGGTTTCAATCGAGTCGCCTCTTATTCTTCTAAACTCCAGCGGATTCAAGTCGGGCCTGTCCAACCTTCCCTCATAAGACAGGCCGGCCATTCCTGGTATTAGTCCTTCTCTGAACTGCTTCCAACGCATTTCTATCCCTCCTTAAATAAGGAGACCAGTACCCTAGGTATGGTGTCAATGCCCTGCATAACTAAAGCAAACCTCCCTAATTTTTTAGTCAATTCCCCTCGCAATAAATGAAAAGATTCTATTCGCTTTCCTGATTACCTGCTGTCCCTGCATACGAACCTTTTGTTATTCACGCACTAAGACACCCAGATCCCTCTGCATCTCAGAGCTCTGCAATCTGTTACAGTTTAGATATGTTTCTTTTTTATTCTTCCTGCCAAAATGGACAATTTCACATTGTCCCACATTATACTCTTATTTCCCAGATCTTTCCCTTTATAACCTCCTTCTGTCCTCTTCATAACTGACTTTCCTACCTATCTTTGTGTCATCAGCAAATTTAGCAACCATACCTTACAGTCCCTTCATCCAAGTCATTTATATAAACTGTAAAAAGTTGAGGCCCTAGGCCACTGATCCATCTGGCACATCACATCTTGCCAACCAGAAAATGATCCATTTATGCTTACTCTCTACTTCCTGTTAGCGAGCCAATCTTCTGTCCATGCCAATAAAGTTACCACCTACACCATGAGCTTTTATTTTCCACAATGAACTTCTTTCTGGCACCTTATCAAATGCCTTCTGGAAATCTAAGTACAGCACATCCACCAGTTCCCCTTTATCCACACCACACGTGACTGCATCAAAGAACTCTAATAAATTGGTTAAACATGATTTCTCTTTCACAAAACCATGAGGACTCTGCCTGATTGCCTTAAATTTTTCCAAGTGCCCTGCTATAACATCCTTAATAAAGCTTCTAAACATGACAAATGTTATGCTAACTGGCCTGATGTTTCCTGCTTTCTGTCTCCGTTCCTTTGAATAAGGGAGTTACATTGACCATTTTCCAATCTAATGGAACCTTCCCCAAATCTAGGGAATTTTGGAAAATTAAAACCAACGTGTCAACTATCTCACTAGCCACATCTGTTAAGACGCTGGGATGAAGTCCATCAGGAACTGGGCACTTGTCAGCTGTACCCCAGAGAAAGGGTGCCTGTCAATCTCTCAAAAATACTGCTCACTGCCCCCCCTCCTTAACAGCACATCCATAGCCTGTCTCACTCAGATACCAGCTCCTCCCTGACTAACACACAGCCTGTCCCACTCTCAGATACCAGCTCCTCCCTCACTAACACACAGCCTGTCCCACTCTCAGATACCAGCTCCTCCCTCACTAACACACAGCCTGTCCCACTCTCAGATACCAGCTCCTCCCTCAGTAACACACAGCCTGTCCCACTCTCAGATACCAGCTCCTGGAATAAGTCCCCTTTAACACTAAGGCTGGGCCTGGGTCCCGTTCTTGTACCAGGTATGAACGGATGCCATGCGGGTAAGGCGAGAGACCCCTGCCCGGGTGCGAGGCCATGTGTCAGACTCCAGGGGGTGCATCAAGGGCCTGAATGATGTCCGTGGTTCAATAATCAACACGGGGGGAGGGGGCAGGTTTGCCTGGTTACCTACCTGCCCTCGGCATCTTCAACATAAGCGCCTCCATCACTCCCACCCGGTAACTCGTCCAGTTCCACCTCGGCATCGGTGTTTAGCTCCTGTCAGCCAGAGGCAAAAGAACCAAGGTCACCGAGAGACGGCGGAAAGGGGATGGGTGGGGTGCGCATGGTGGAGACAGGAGGGGAGACGGTGGGGGTGCGCGACGGGGATAGGGGATTCTGGGGGAAAGGGAGAGACACCACGGGAAGGGAGGTGTGGGGGGGTAGAAAGACCGGGATTGCAGAGAGGGGAGAGGGTGGTAGGGTGGAGGGGAGGGGGAGTGATGGAGGGAGGGGGGTGGGGAGGGGGGAGGTGGAGACACTGGGATTGTGGGGAGGGGAGAGGGCGGCTGGGAGGTGGGGAGGGTGAGTGATGGAGGGAGGGAGGAGTGATGGAGGGAGGGGAGGGAGGTGGGGAGGGGGAGGGAGGTGGGGAGGGGGAGTGACGGAGGGAGGGGAGGGAGGTCGGGCGGGTAGAGACACTGGGATTGCGGTGAGGGGAGAGGGGGGTAGGGAGGTGGGGAGGGAGGAGTGATGGAGGGAGGGAGGAGTGATGGAGGGAGGGGGAGGGAGGTGGGGAGGGGGAGGGAGGTGGAGAGGGGGAGTGACGGAGGGAGGGGAGGGAGGTCGGGCGGGTAGAGACACTGGGATTGCGGTGAGGGGAGAGGGGGGTAGGGAGGTGGGGAGGGGGAGTGATGGAGGGAGGGAGGTGGGGAGGGGGAGTGATGGAGGGAGGGAGAGGGATGTGGGGAGGGGGAGTGATGGAGAGAGGGGAGGAAGGTGGGGAGGGGAAGTGATGGAGGGAGGGAGGTGGGGAGGGGAGGGAGGCGGGGAGGGGGGAGGGAGGCGAGGAGGGGAGCGAGGTGGGGAGGGGGAGTGATGGAGGGAGGGAGGTGAGGAGGGGGAGTGATGGAGGGAGGGGAGGTGGTGAGGGGGAGTGATGGAGGGAGGGGAGGTGGTGAGGGGGAGTGATGGAGGGAGGGGAGGTGGTGAGGGGGAGTGATGGAGGGAGGGGGAGAGGGGGAGGGAGGGAGGGGGAGGGAGATCGGGAGGGAGGTCGGGAGGGGGTAGGGAGGTGGGGAGGGGGAGTGATGGAGGGAGGGGCGGGAGGTGGGGAGGGGGGAGTGATGGAGGGAGGGGAGGGAGGTAGAGACACTGGGATTGCGGGGAGAGGGGTGGGGGTTAGGGAGGTGGGGAGGGGGAGTGAGGGAGGTGGAGTGATGGAGGAGAGGGAGGTGGGGAGGGGGAGTGATGGAGGGAGGTGGGGAGGGGAAGTGATGGAGGGGAGGGAGGTGGGGAGGGGAAGTGATGGAGGGGAGGGAGGTGGGGAGGGGGAGTGATGGAGGGAGGGGAGGGAGGTCGGGGGGGGCGGTAGAGACACAGGGATTGCGGGGAGAGGGGGTTAGGGAGGTGGGGAGGGGGAGTGATGGAGGGAGGGGAGAGGTTGGTAGGGAGGTGGGGAGGGGGAGTGATGGAGGGAGGGGCGGGAGGTCGGGAGGGGGAGTGATGGAGGGAGGGGCGGGAGATAGAGACACGGGGACTGCGGGGAGGGGAGGTCTCAGTGGGTGAGGCGTGGCTCAGCGCACAGGGCGAGGTGACGCCTCCCTGGCCGAACGGCAGGGTTCCATCGCGCCCGCGCTCCTGCACGCGGGAGATGAAACGGAAACGGTGCGAGCTGGGCAGTGCCGGCCGGGAGCTAACGGTTCGGATATACCCGCCGTGTACGCATGCGTGGGCAGGAGCCGCCCAACGCCGAGTGGGGGGCGGGTGTGATGCACCACTGGAGCATATTTGAAGGCAGGGGAGGCTACTACAATATTTTTAAATTCAGTCATTGAATGTGGGCTCCACTGGGTGGGCTGGCATTTCTTGCCCATCCCCTAATTGCCCCCTTGAGAAGGTGGTGGGCGGGGATTGGCTGGGGTGGGGAAGTAATGTCCAGCGCTATGCGTGTGAGAGGCGGAGAGAAGCAGAAAGAGATAACGCAATAG
Source organism: Cetorhinus maximus (assembly GCF_964194155.1). Taxonomy (NCBI): domain Eukaryota; kingdom Metazoa; phylum Chordata; class Chondrichthyes; order Lamniformes; family Cetorhinidae; genus Cetorhinus; species Cetorhinus maximus. The sequence goes on from NW_027596645.1 coordinate 88,857, forward strand.
AGAGAATAGGGATGGGAGCAATGGTGGCTGCGCTATCCCAGAATTCACTGCAGTACAGAAAGCCCTCTATTAAACCTGCCCTTGCCTGCCATCAGCAGCCTGTCCCATTGACACTCCAGCATCAGGCACCGGGAATCGTGCCACATTCAAACAGGTTAACTTATTCGATATATCACCTCCCACATCCCCAGGGCTCTCCACAGACAACGGGAAACCTTCGAAACGCGGCCCTTGGTGTAGTACGAGCGAATGGTGCGGCCAATTTACGCACAGCAGGGAAGGTTGGGCCGATACCCATTGGAGTTTAGAAGAACGAGAGGTGATCTTATTGAGACAGAGAAGATCCTGAAGGGGGAGGGGGCTTGACAGGGTGGATGCTGAGAGGATGTTTCCCCCTCACTGGAGGAAATCTAGAACGAGGGGGGCACAGTTTAAAAATAAGGGGGGTGGGGTTTCCTATTGAAGAGGGAGATGAGGAGGAATTTCTTCTCTCCGTGGGTGGTCAGTATGTGGGATTCTCTCCTCCCCAGAGGGCGGCGGAGGCCGGGTCACTGAATATATCCGAGGCTGTTAGGGAGGGAGTTCCCAGGATTTGGGCCCAGCTGAGGAGTTACAAGGGGAACTGAACATTGTGCAGTCACCATTGTGGGAGAGAAAGTCATTGGTGAAGCAGCTGAAGATGGTTGGGCCGAGGACACTAAACTGAAGAACTCCTACAGTCCCCATAAAACACTCCCAGGACAGGTACAGCACGGTGTTAGATACAGAGTAAAGCTCCCTCTACACCAACCCCATCAAACATTCCATGGACAGGTACAGCACGGGGTTAGATACAGAGTAAAGCTCCCGCTACACCAACCACATCAAACACTCCCAGGGCAGGTACAGCACGCATCAGATAGAGAGTAAAGGTCCCTCTACACTGTCCCCATCAACACTCCCAGGACAGGTACAGCATGGGGTTAAATAAAGAGTAAAGTTCCCTCTACAACGTCCCCATCAAACACTCCCAGGGCGGGTACAGCACGGGATTAGATACAGAGTAAAGCTCACTCTACGCTGCCCCCATCAAACACTCCCAGGGCGGGTACAGTATGGGGTTAGATACAGAGTAACGTTCCCTCCACACCAACCCCATCAAACACTCCCTGGACAGGTACAGCACGCGGCTGGATACAGAGTAAAGCTCCCTCTACACCAACCCCATCAAACATTCCATGGACAGGTACAGCACGGTGTTAGATACAAAGTAAAGCTCCTGCTACACCAACCACATCAAACACTCCCAGGGCAGGTACAGCACGGAATCAGATAGAGAGTAATGCTCCCTCTACACTGTCCCCATCAAACACACCCCGGACAGGTACAGAACACGGTTAGATACAGAGTAAAGATCCCTCGACACTGTCCCCATCAAACACCCCCTGGTCAGGTACAGCACGGGGTCAGATACAGAGTAAAGTTTCCTCTACACTGTCCCCATCAACACTCCCAGGACAGGTACAGCATGGGGTTAGATCCAGAGGAAAGCTCCCTCTACACAAAACCCATCAAACACTCCAAGGACAGGCACAGCACAAGGTTAGATACAGAGTAAAGCTCCCTCTACACAGTCGCCATCAAACACTCCCAGGGCAGGTACAGCACGGGGTCAGATACAGAGTAAATCTCCCTCTACACTGTCCCCATCAAACATTCCCAGGACAGGTTAAGCACGGGGTTAGATACAGAGTAAAACTCCCTCTACACCAACCCCATCAAACACTCCCAGGACAGGTTAAGCACTGGGTTAGATACAGAGTAAAGCTCCCTCTACACAGTCGCCATCAAACAATCCCAGAACAGGTACAGCACGGAATTAGACACAGAGTAAAGCTGCCTCTACGTTGCCCCCATCAAACCCGCCCAGAACAGGTACAGCACGGGGTTAGATACAGGGTAAAGCTCCCCCTACACCAACACCATCAAACACTCCAAGGAAAGGTACAGCGCGGGCTTAGATACAGAGTAAAACCCACTCTGTACTGTCCCCATCAAATACTCCCATGACAGCTACAGCATGGGTTTAGATACGGAGTGAAGCCCCCTCTACACCAACCCCATCAAACACTCCCAGTACAGGTACAGCACGGGGTCAGATACAGAGTAAAGCTCCCTCTACACTGTCCCCATCAAACACTCCCAGGGCAGATACAGCACGGGGTCAGATAGGGAGTAAAGCTCCCTCTACACTATCATATTCAACCATTCCCAGGACAGGTGCAGCATGGGGTTAGATACAGAGTAAAGCTCCCTCAACACTAAACCCATCAAACATTCCCAGGACAGGTACAGCACGGGGTTAGTTAAAGAGTAAATGTCCCTCTACACCGTTCCCATCAAACACTCCCAGGACAGGTACACACTGTGTTACAGAGTAAAACTCCCACTTCACTGTCTCCATCAAACACTCCCAGCACAGGTACAGTATGAGGTTAGATACAGAGTAAAGCACCCTGTACGCTGTCCCCATCAAACACTCACAGGACAGATACAGCACGGGGTCAGACACAGAGTAAAGCTCCCTCTACACTGTCTCCATCAAACATTCCCAAGACAGGTACAGCATGGGGCTAGATACAGAGTAAAGCTCCCTCTACACCAACTCCATCAAACACTCCCAGGACATGAAAAGCACGGGGTTAGATACAGCGTAAAGCTCCCTCTACACCAAATCCATTAAACACTGCCAGGCCAGGTACAGCATGGGGTTAATCCAGATAAAACTCCATCTACACTGTCCTCATCAAACACTCGCAGAACAGGTACAGCACATGGTTAGATACAGAGTAAAGTTGCCTCTACACTGTCCCCATCAAATACTGCCAGGACAGGTACAGCACGGGGTTATATACAGAGTAGAACTCCCTCTACACTGTCCCCATGAAAAACTCGCAGAACAGGTACAGCACAGGGTTAGATACAGAGTAAAGCTGCCTCTACACTGTCCCAATCAAACAAACACAGGACAGGGACAGCATGAGGTTAGATACAGAGTAAAGCTCCCTCTACACTGTCCCCATCAAACACTCCCAAACAGATACAGCACGGGGTCAGATACAGAGTAAATCTTCCTCTACACTGTCCCCATCAAACACTCCCAAGGACAGGTACAGCACGGGGTTAGATACAGAGTAAAACTCCCTCTACACTCTCCTCATCAAACACTTCCAGGATAGGTACAGCAGGGGGTTAGATCCAGAGTAAAGCTCCCTCTACAGCAACCCCATCAAACAATCCAAGGACAGGTACAGCAGGGGGTTAGATACAGCGTAAAGCTCCCTCTACACCAACTCCATTAAACACTCCTAGGACAGGTACAGCATGGGGTTAGATCCAGAGTAAATCTTCCTCTACACTGTCCCCATCAAACACTCCCAGGACAGGTAGAACATGGGGTTAGATACACAGTAAAGCTTCCTCTACACCAACCCCATCAAACACTCCCAGGACAGGTGCAGCACGGGGTTAGTTACATGGTAAATGTCCCTCTACACCGTTCCCATCAAACACTCCCAGGACAGGTACACACTGCGTTACAGAGTAAAGCTCCCACTTCACTGTCTCCACCAAACACTCCCAGCGTACAGCACGAGGTTAGATACAGAGTAAAGCACCATGTACGCTGTCCCCATCAAACACTCCCAGGACAGATATAGCACGGGGTCAGACAGAGTAAAGCTCCCTCTACACTGTCTCCCTCAAACATTCCCAGGACAGGTACAGCACGGGGTTAGATAGAGAGTAAAGCTCTCTCTACACCAACTCCATCAAACACTCCCAGGATAGGTACAGCACAGGGTTAGATACAGCGTAAAGCTCCCTCTACACCAACTCCATTAAACACTGCCAGGCCAGGTACAGCATGGGGTTAGATCCAGAATAAAGCTCCCTCTACACTGTCCTCATCAAACACTCGGAGAACAGGTACAGCACATGGTTAGATACAGAGTAAAGCTGCCACTACACTGTTCCCATCAAACACTGCCAGGACAGGTACAGCATGGGGTTATATACAGAGTAGAACTCCCTCTACACTGTCCCCATGAAAAACTCGCAGAACAGGTACAGCACAGGGTTAGATACAGACTAAAGCTGCCTCTACACTGTCCCAATCAAACAATCACCCCCAGGACAGGTACAGCACGGGGTTATATACAGAGTAGAACTCCCTCTACACTGTCCCAATCAAAAACACCCAGAGCAGGTACAGCACGGGGTTAGATACAGAGGAAATGTCCCTCTACACTGTCCCCATCAAACTCTCTCAGGCCAGGTACAGCACAGGGTTAGATACAGAGTAAATCTTCCTCTACACTGTCCCCATCAAACACTCCCAGGACATGTAGAGCATGGGGTTAGATACAGAGTAAAGCTTCCTATACACCAATCCCATCAAACACTCCCAGGACAGGTACATCACGGGGTTAGATACAGCGTAAAGCTCCCTCTACACCAAGTCTATTAAACACTCCCAGGACAGGTGCAGCACGGGGTTAGTTACAGAGTACATGTTCCTCTACACCGTTCCCATCAAACACTCCCAGGACAGGTACACACTGCGTTACAGAGTAAAGCTCCCACTTCACTGTCTCCATCAAACACTCCCAGCGTACAGCACGAGGTTAGATACAGAGTAAAGCACCATGTACGCAGTCCCCATCAAACACTCCCAGGACAGATACAGCACGGGGTCAGACCCAGAGTAAAGCTCCCTCTAGACTGTCTCCCTCAAACATGCCCAGGACATGTACAGCACGGGGTTAGATACAGAGTAAAGCTCTCTCTACACCAACTCCATCAAACACTCCCAGGACAGGTACAGCACGGGGTTAGATACAACGTAAAGCTCCCTCTACACCAAATCCATTAAACGCTGCCAGGCCAGGTACAGCGTGGGGTTAGATCCAGAGTAAAGCTCCCTCTACGCTGTCCTCATCAAACACTCGGAGAACAGGCACGTGGTTAGATACAGAGCAAAGCTGCCTCTACACTGTCCCCATCGAACACTGCCAGGCCAGGTACAGCATGGGGTTAGATCCAGAGTAAAGCTCCCTCTACACTGTCCTCATCAAACACTCGGAGAACAGGTACAGCACATGGTTAGATACAGAGTAAAGCTGCCTCTACACTGTCCCAATCAAACAATCACAGGACAGGGACAGCACGAGGTTAGATAGAAAGTAAAACTCCCTCTACACTGTCACCATCAAACACTCCCAAACAGATACAGCACGGGGTCAGATACAGAGTAAAGCTCCCTCTACACTGTCCTCATCAAACACTCCCAGGACAGGTACAGCACGGGGTTAGATACAGAGTAAAGCTACCTCTACCCTAACCCCATCAAACACTCCCAGGACAGGTACAGCACGGGCTTAGATACAGGGTAAAGCTCCTTCTACACCAACCACATCAAACACTCCCAGGACAGGTACAGCACGGGGTTAGATACAGAGTAAAGCTCCCTCTACACCAACCACATCAAAGACTCCTAGGACAGGTACAGCACGGGGTTAGAAACAGCGTAAAGCTCCCTCTACACCAACTCCATCAAACACTCCTAGGACAGGTACAGCACGGCGTTAGTTACAGAGTAAATGTCCCTCTACAACGTCCCCATCAAACACACCGAGGTCAGGTATAGCACGGTATTACAGAGTAAAGCTCCCACTACACTGTCTCCATCAAACACTCCCAGGACAGGTACAGCACGAGCTTAGATAAAGAGTACAGCTCCCTCTACACTGTCCCCATCAAACACTCCCAAACAGATACAGCACAGGGTCAGATACAGAGTAAAGCTCCCTCTACATTGTCCCCATCAAACACTCCCAAACAGATACAGCACAGTGTCAGATATAGAGTAAAGCTCACTCTACACTGTCCCCATGAAAAACTCCCAGGACAGGTACAGCACGGGGTTAGATACAGAGTAAAGCTTCCTCTATTCCAACCACATCAAACACTCCCAGGACAGGTACAGCACAGGGTTAGATACAGAGTAAAGCTCCCTCTACACCAACCCCATCAAACACTCCCAGGACAGGTAAAGCACGGGGTTAGATACAGAGTAAAGCTACCTCTACCCTAACCCCATCAAACACTCCCAGGACAGGTACAGCACGGGCTTAGATACAGGGTAAAGCTCCTTCTACACCAACCACATCAAACACTCCCAGGACAGGTACAGCACGGGGTTAGATACAGAGTAAAGCTCCCTCTACACCAACCACATCAAAGACTCCTAGGACAGGTACAGCACGGGGTTAGAAACAGCGTAAAGCTCCCTCTACACCAACTCCATCAAACACTCCTAGGACAGGTACAGCACGGCGTTAGTTACAGAGTAAATGTCCCTCTACAACGTCCCCATCAAACACACCGAGGTCAGGTATAGCACGGTATTACAGAGTAAAGCTCCCACTACACTGTCTCCATCAAACACTCCCAGGACAGGTACAGCACGAGCTTAGATAAAGAGTACAGCTCCCTCTACACTGTCCCCATCAAACACTCCCAAACAGATACAGCACAGGGTCAGATACAGAGTAAAGCTCCCTCTACATTGTCCCCATCAAACACTCCCAAACAGATACAGCACAGTGTCAGATATAGAGTAAAGCTCACTCTACACTGTCCCCATGAAAAACTCCCAGGACAGGTACAGCACGGGGTTAGATACAGAGTAAAGCTTCCTCTATTCCAACCACATCAAACACTCCCAGGACAGGTACAGCACAGGGTTAGATACAGAGTAAAGCTCCCTCTACACCAACCCCATCAAACACTCCCAGGACAGGTAAAGCACGGGGTTAGATACAGGATAAAGCTCCCTCTACACTGTCCCCATCAAACACTCCCAGGACATGTGCAGCACGGGTTTAGATACAGAGTAAAGCTCCCTCTACACTGTCCCCATCAAACACTCCCAGGACATGTGCAGCACGGGGTTAGATACAGAGTAAAGCTCCCACTACACTGTCTCCATCAAACACTCAGAGGACAGGTACAGCACGAGGTTAGATACAGAGTAAAGCTCCCTCTACACTGTCTCCATCAAACACTCCCAGGACAGGTACAGCACGAGCTTAGATAAAGAGTACAGCTCCCTCTACACTGTCCCCATCAAACACTCCCAAACAGATACAGCACAGGGTCAGATACAGAGTAAAGCTCCCTCTACATTGTCCCCATCAAACACTCCCAAACAGATACAGCACAGTGTCAGATATAGAGTAAAGCTCACTCTACACTGTCCCCATGAAAAACTCCCAGGACAGGTACAGCACGGGGTTAGATACAGAGTAAAGCTTCCTCTATTCCAACCACATCAAACACTCCCAGGACAGGTACAGCACAGGGTTAGATACAGAGTAAAGCTCCCTCTACACCAACCCCATCAAACACTCCCAGGACAGGTAAAGCACGGGGTTAGATACAGGATAAAGCTCCCTCTACACTGTCCCCATCAAACACTCCCAGGACATGTGCAGCACGGGTTTAGATACAGAGTAAAGCTCCCTCTACACTGTCCCCATCAAACACTCCCAGGACATGTGCAGCACGGGGTTAGATACAGAGTAAAGCTCCCACTACACTGTCTCCATCAAACACTCCCGAACAGGTACAGCACGTGGTCAGATACAGATTAAAGCTCCCTCTACACTGTCCCCATCAAACATTCCCAGGACAGGTACAGCACGGGGTTAGATACAGGGTAAATCTCCCTCTAAATTGTCGCAAGCAAACACCCCCAGGGCAGGTACTGCACGGGGTTAGATACAGAGTAATGCTCTCTCTCCACTGCCCCCATCAAACACTCCCAGTCAGGTACAGCACGAGGTTAGAAGCAGATAAAGCTACCTCTACACCAAGCCCATCAAACACTCCTAGGAAAGGTACAGCACGGGGTTCGATACAGAGTAAAGCTCGCGCAACAATGCCCCCATCAAACACTCCCAGGAACGTACAGCACGGGGTTAGATAGAGAGTAAATCTCCCTCTACACTGTCCTGTCAAACACTCCCAGGACAGGTTAAGCACGGGGGTAGATACAGAGTAAAGCTCCCTCTACACTGTCCCCAACAAACACTCCCAGGACAGATATAGCACGGGTTCAGATACAGAATAAAGCTCGCTTGACACTGTCCCCAACAAACACCCCCTGGTCAGGTACAGCACGGGGTCAGATACAGAGTAAATCTCCCTCTACACGGTCTCCATCAAAAACTCCCAGGACAGGTACAGCACGGTGTTAGATAGAGAGTAAAGCTACCTCTACACCAACCCCATTCAACACTCCCAGGACAGGTACAGCACGGGGTTAGATACAGAGTAAAGCTCCCTCTACACCTACCCCATCAAACACTCCCAGGACAGGTACAGCACGGGGTGAGATACAGAGTAAAGCTGCCTCTCCACTGTCCCAATCAAACACTCCCAGGACAGGTGCAGCATGGGGTTATATACAGACTAGAACTCCCTCTACACTGTCCCCATCAAACACTCCCAGGGCAGGTACAGCACGGGGTTAGATACAGAGTAAAGCTCCCTCTACAATGTCCCCATCAAACACCCCCAGGATAGGTACAGCACGGGGTTCGATACAGAGTAAAGCTCCCACAACAACGCCCCCATGAAACTCACCGGGGCAGGTACAGCAGGGGATTAATTACAGAGCAAAGCTCCCTCTACACTGCACCCATCAAACACTCCCAGGACAGGTACAGCACGGGGTTAGATCCAGAGTAAAGCTCCCTCTACTCAAAACCCATCAAACAGTCCAAGGACAGGTACAGCAGGGCGATAGATACAGTGTAAAGCTCCCTCTACACTGTCCCCATCAAACACTCCTAGGACAGCTACAGCACGGGATTCAATACAGAGTAAAGCTCCCTCTACACCCTCCTCATCAAACACTCCCAGGACAGGTACAGCAGGGGGTAAGATACAGCGTAAAGCTCCCTCTACACCAACTCCATTAAACACTCCCAGCACAGGTACAGCATGGTGTTAGATCCAGAGTAAAGCTCCCAATACGCTGCCCCCTTCAAACACTCCCAGGCCAGGTACAGCACCTGGGCAGATACACAGTAAAGCTTCTTCTACATTGTCCCCATCAAACACTTGCAGAACAGTACAGCACAAGGTCAGATACAGAGTAAAGCTGCCTCTACACTGTGCCCATCAAACATTCCCATGGCAGGTACAGCACCGGGTCAGATACAGAGTAAAGCTTGCTCTACACTGACCCCATCAAACACCCCCAGGATAGGTACAGCACGGGGTTCGATACAGAGTAAAGCTCCCGCAACAATGCCCCCATCAAACACTCCAAGGGCAGGTACAGCACGGGATTAATTACAGAGCTAAGCTCTCTCTACACTGCCCCCATCAAACACTCCCAGGCCAGATACAGCACCTGGTCAGATACAGAGTAAAGCTCGTTCTACACTGTCCCCATGAAACACTCCCAGGACAGGTACAGCACGGGGTTATATACAGAGTAGAACTCCTGCTAATCTGTCCCCATCAAACACACCCAGGGCAGGTACAGCACGGGGTTAGATATAGAGTAAAGCTCCCTCTACACTGTCCCCATCAAACATTCCCAGGAGAGGTACAGCACGGGGTTCGATACAGAGTAATGATCCCTCCATACTGTCGCCATCAAACACTCCCAGAACAGGTACAGCTCAGGGTTAGATACAGAGTAAAGCTGCCACTACACTGTCCCCATCAAATAATCCCAGGGCAGGTACAGCACAGATTTAGATACAGAGGAAATGTCCCTCTACCCTGTCCCCATCAAACTCTCCTAGGCCAGGTTCAGCACAGGGTTAGATACAGAGTAAATCTTCCTCTACACTGTCCCCATCAAACACTCTCAGGACAGGTACAACATTGGGTTAGATATAGAGTAATGCTCCCTCTACACTGTCCCCATCAAACTCTCCCAGGCCAGGTACAGCACAGGGTTCGATACAGAGTAAAGCTCCCTCCACACTGTCCCCATCAAACACTCCCAGAACTGGTATAGCACAGGGTTAGATACAGAGTAAAGTTGCAACTACACTGTCCCCATCAAATACTCCCAGGGCAGGTACAGCACGGGGTTAGATACAGAGTAAATCTTCCTCTACACTTTCCCCATCAAACACCCCCAAGACCGGTACAGCATCAGGTCAGATACAGAGTAAAGCTCCCTCCACACCATCCCCATCAAATACTCCCAGGATAGGTACAGCACGGAGTTAGATAAAGAGCAAATCTCCCTCTACACTGTCCCCATCAAACACTCCCAGAACAGGTACAGCAGGGGGTTAGAATCAGCGTAAAGCTCCCTCTACACCAACTCCATTAAACGCTCCCAGGGCAGGTTCAGCGCAGGTTTAGATCCAAAGTAAAGCTCACTCTACAGCAACCCCATCAAACACTCCACGGACAGGTACAGCAGGGGGTTAGATACAGCGTAAAGCTCCATCTACACCAACTCCATTAAGCACTCCCAGGACAGGTTCAGCATGGGGTTTGATCCAGAGTAGAGCTCCCTCTACACTCTCATCAAACACTCCCAGGACAGGTACAGCACGGGGTTAGTTACAGAGTAAATGTCCCTCTACAACGTCCCCATCAAACACACCCAGGTCAGGTATTGTACGGTGTTACAGAGTAAAGCTCCCACTACACTGTCTCCATCATTCACTCCCAAGACAGGTACAGCACGAGGTTAGATAAAGAGTACAGCTCCCTCTACACTGTTCACATCAAACACTCCCAAACAGATACAGCACAGGGTCAGATACAGAGTAAAGCTCCCTCTACACTGTCCCCATCAAACACTCCCAAATAGATACAGCACAGGGTCAGGTCCAGAGTAAAGCTCACTCTACACTGTCCCCACCAAAAACTCCCAGGACAGGTACAGCATGGGGTTAGATACAGAGTAAAGCTTCCTCTATTCCAACCACATCAAACACTCACAGGATAGGTACAGCACGGGGTTAGATACAGAGTAAAGCTCCCTCTACACCAACCTCATCAAACACTCCCAGGACAGGTAAAGCACAGGGTTAGATACAGGATAAAGCTCCCTCTACACTGTCCCCATCAAACACTCCCAGGACATGTGCAGCACGGGGTTAGATACAGAGTAAAGCTCCCTCTACACCAACCCCATCAAACATTCCTAGGACAGGTATAGCACGGGGTTAGATACAGAGTAAAGCTCCCTCTACACTGTCTCCATCAAACACTCCCAAATAGATACAGCACAGGGTCAGATACAGAGTAAAGCTCCCTCTACACTGTCCCCATCAAACACTCCCAGGACAGGTACAACACGGGGTTAGATACAGGGTAAAGCTCCCTCTACACCAACCCCGTCAAACACTCCCAGCAAAGGTACAGCACGGGGTTTGATACAGAGTAGAACTCCCTCTACACTGTCCCCATCAAACACCCCCAGGGCAGGTACAGCACGGGGGTTAGATACAGAGTAATGCTCCCTCTCCACTGGCCCCATCAAACACTTCCAGGACATGTACAGCACGGGGTTAGATGCAGATAAAGCTACCTCTACACCAAGCCCATCAAACACTCCTAGGAAAGGTACAGCACGGAGTTTGATACAGAACAAATGTCCCTCGACACTGTCCCCATCAAACACTCCCACGACAGGTACAGCACGGGGTTAGATACAGAGTAAAGCTCCCTCTACACCAACTCCATTAAACACTCCCAGGACATGTACAGCATGGGGTTAGATCCAGAGTAAATCTCCCTATATACTGCCCCCATCAAAAACTCCCAGGACAGGTACAGCATGGTGTCAGATTCAGAGTAAAGCTCCCTCTACACTGTCCCCATCAAACACTCCCAGGACAGGTACAGCATGGGGTTATATACAGAGTAGAACTCCCTCTACACTGTCCCCTTCAAACACTAGCAGGGCAGATACAGCACGGGGTTAGATACAGAGTAAAACTCGCTCTACACTGTCACCATCAAACACCCCCAGGACAGGTACAGCAGGGGGTTAGATCCAGAGTACAGCTCCCTCTACAGCAACCCCATCAAACAATCAAAGGACAGGTACAGCACGGGGTTAGAAACAGAGTAAAGCTCCCTATACACTGCCCTCATCAAACACTCCCAGGACAGGTACAGCACGGGGTTATCTACAGAGTTGAATTCCCTCTACCCTGTCCCCTTCAAACGCTCCCAGGGCAGGTTCAGCGCAGGTTTAGATCCAAAGTAAAGCTCACTCTACAGCAACCCCATCAAACACTCCACGGACAGGTACAGCAGGGGGTTAGATACAGCGTAAAGCTCCCTCTACACCAACTCCATTAAGCACTCCCAGGACAGGTTCAGCATGGGGTTTGATCCAGAGTAGAGCTCCCTCTACACTCTCATCAAAAACTCCCAGGACAGGTACAGCACGGGGTTAGTTACAGAGTAAATGTCCCTCTACAACGTCCCCATCAAACGCACCCAGGTCAGGTATAGCATGGTGTTACAGAGTAAAGCTACCTCTACAGCAACCCCATCAAACACTCCCAGGAAAGGTACAGCACGGGGTTACATACTGGGTAAAGCTCCGTCTACACTGTCCACATCAAATATTCCCAGGACAGGTACAGCATGGGGTTTGATACAGAGTAGAACTCCCTCTACAGTGACCCGATCAAACACCCCCAGGGGTGCACGGGGTTAGATACAGAGTAAAGCTCTCTCTACACTGCCCCCATCAAACACTCCCAGGACAGGTACAGCACGGGTTTAGATGCAGATAAAGCTACATCTACACCAAGCCCTTCAAACACTCCTAGGAAAGGTACAGCACGGATTTTGATACAGAGCAAATGTCCCTCGACACTGTCCCCATCAAACACTCCCATGACAGGTAAAGCATGGGGTAAGATACAGAGTAAAGCTGCCTCTACAGTGTCCCAATCAAACACTCCCAGGACAGGTGCAGCAAGGGGTTATATACAGAGTAGAACTCCCTCGACAATGTCCCCATCAAACACCCCCAGGATAGGTACAGCACGGGGTTCGATACAGAGTAAAGCTCCCACAACAACGCCCCCATGAAACACACTGGGGCAGGTACAGCAGGGGATTAATTACAGAGCAAAACTCCCTCTACACTGCACCCATGAAACACTCCCAGGGCAGGTACAGCACGGGGTTAGATACAGAGTTAAGCTTCCTCTACACTGTCTCCATCAAACACTCCCAGGACAGGTACTGCACGGGTGTAGATCCAGAGTAAAGCTCCCTCTACTCAAAACCCATCAAACAGTCCAAGGACAGGTACAGCAGGGCGTTAGATACAGTGTAAAGCTCCCTTTACACTGTCCCCATCAAACACTCCCAGGACAGGTACAGCAGGGGGTAAGATACAGTGTAAAGCTCCTTCTACACCAACTCCATGAAACACTCCCAAGGACAGGTACTGCATGGGGTTAGATACAGAGTAAAGCTCCCAATACACTGCCCCCTTCAAACACTCCCAGGCAAGGTACAGCACGGTGTCAGATACACAGTAAAGCTCCTTCTACATTGTCCCCATGAAACACTCGCAGAACAGGTACAGCACAAGGTCAGATACAGAGTAAAGCTGCCTCTACACTGTGCCCATCAAACATTCCCAGGGCAGGTACAGCACTGGGTCAGATACAGAGTAAAGCTCGCTCTACATCAACCCCATCAAACACTCCCAGGACAGGTACAGCACGGGGTTAGATACAGAATAAAGCTCCCTCTATACTGTCCCCATCTAACACTCCCAGGACAGGTACAGCACGGGGTTATATACAGTGTAAAACTCCCTCGACACTGTCCCCATCAAACACACCCAGGGCAGGTACAGCACGGGGTTAGATACAAGGTAAAGCTCCCTCTACACTGTCCCCATCAAACACTCCCAGGTCAGGTACAGCAGGGTGTTAGATACAGCGTAATTCTCCCTCTACACCAACTCCATTAAACATTCCCAGGAAAGGTACAGCATTGGGTTAGATCCAGAGAAAAGCTCCCTCTACACTGTCCCCATCAAACATTCCCAGGACAGGTACAGCACGGGGTTTAGATCCTGAGTAAAGCTCCCCCTACACAAAACCCATCAAACACTCCAAGGACAGGTACAGCAGGGGGTTAGATACAGCGTTAAGCTCCCTCTACACGAACTAGATTAAAGACTCCCAGGACAGGTACAACATGGGGTTAGATCCAGATTAAAGCTCCCTCACTCTGTCCCCATCAAACACTCCTAGGACAGCTACAGCACGGGATTCAATACAGAGTAAAGCTCCCTCTACACTCTCCTCATCAAACACTCCCAGGACAGGTACAGCAGGGGGTTAGATACAGCGTAATTGTCCCTCTACACCAACTCCATTAAACACTCCCAGGACAGGTACAGCATGGGGTTAGATCCAGAGTAAAGCTCCCTCTACACTGTCCCCATCAAACACTCCCAGGACAGCTACAGCACGGGGTTTTAATACAGAGTAAAGCTCCCTCTACACTCTCCTCATCAAATACGCCCAGGACAGGTACATCACGGGGTTAGTTACAGAGTAAATGTCTCTCTACTGCCACCCAATCAAACACTCCCAGGACCGGTACAGCAAGGGGTTAGATACAGAGTAAAGCTCCTTCTACACCAAACCCAGCAAACACTCCAAGGTATAGCACGGTGTTACAGAGTAAAGTTCCCGCCACACTGTCTCCATCAAACACTCCCAGGACAGGTACAGCACGGGGTTAGATACAGAGTAAAGCTACCTCTCCATCAACCCCATCAAACACTCCCAGGACAGGTACAGTATAGGGTTAGATACAGAGTAAAGCTCCCTCTACACTCTCCTCATCAAATACTCCCAGAACAGGTACAGCACGGGGTTAGATACAGAGTAAAGCTTCCTCTACACCAACCCCATCAAACACTCCAAAGAAAGGTACAGCACACGGTTAGATACAGAGTAAAGCTCCCTCTACACTGTCCCCTCCAAACACTCCCCGGACAGGTACAGCACGGGGCTATATACAGAGTAGAACTCCCTCTACACTGTCCCCATCAAACACTCCCTGGGCAGGTACAGCACGGGGTTAGATACAGAGTCGAACTCCCTCGACACTCTCTCCATGAAGCACTCACAGAACAGGTACAGCACAGGGTTAGATACAGCGTAAAGCTACCTCTACACCAACCCCATCAAACATTCCCAGGAGAGGCACAGCACGGAGTTAGATACAGAGTAAAGCTCCCTCTACACCAACCCATCAAACACTCCCAGGACAGGTACAGCACGGGGTTAGATACAGAATAAAGCTCCCTCTATACTGTCCCCATCAAACAATCCCAGGACAGGTACAGCACGGGGTTAGATACAGAGTAAAGCTCCCTCTATACTGTCCCCATCAAACACTTCCAGAACAGGTACAGCACAGGGTTAGATACAGAGTAAAGCTGCCTCAACACTGTGCCCATCAAACACTCCCAGGACAGTTAAAGCACCGGGTTAGATAAAGAGTAAAGCTCCCTCTACAGTGTCCCCATCAAACAATCCCAGGACAGGTACAGCACGAAGTTATATACAGAGTAGAACTCCCTCTACACTGTCCCCATCAAACACATCCAGGACAGGTACAGCACGGGGTTAGATACAGGATATAGCTCCCTGTACACTGTCCCCATCAAACACTCCCAGGACAGGTAGAGCACGGGTTTAGATCCAGAGTAAAGCTCCCTCTACACAAGTCCCATCAAACACTCCAAGGACAGGTACAGCAGGGGGTTAGATACAGCGTAATTCTCCCTCTACACCAACTCCATTAAAGACTCCCAGGACAGGTGCAACATGGGGTTAGATCCAGAGTAAAGCTCCCTCACTCTGTCCCCATCAAACACTCCTAGGACAGCTACAGCACGGGATTCAATACAGAGTAAAGCTCCTTCTACACTCTCCTCATCAAACACTCCCAGGACAGGTACAGCAGGGGGTTAGATAGAGCGTAATGCTCCCTCTACACCAACTCCATCAAACACTCACAGGACAGGTGCAGCAAGGGGTTATATACAGAGTAGAACTCCCTCTACACTGTCCCCATCAAACACTCCCAGGGCAGGTACAGCACGGGGTTAGATACAGAGTAAAGCTCCCTCTACAATGTCCCCATCAAACACCCCCAGGATAGGTACAGCACGGGGTTCGGTACAGAGTAAAGCTCCCGCAACAACGCCCCCATGAAACACAGCGGGGCAGGTACAGCAGGGGATTAATTACAGAGCAAAACTCCCTCTACACTGCACCCATGAAACACTCCCAGGGCAGGTACAGCACGGGGTTAGATACAGAGTTAAGCTTCCTCTATACTGTCTCCATCAAACACTCCCAGGACAGGTACTGCACGGGTTTAGATCCAGAGTAAAGCTCCCTCTACTCAAAACCCATCAAACATTCCAAGGACAGGTACAGCAGGGCGTTAGATACAGTGTAAAGCTCCCTCCACACTGTCCCCATCAAAAACTCCTAGGACAGCAACAGCACGGGATTCAATACAGAGTAAAGCTCCCTTTACACTCTCCTCATCAAACACTCCCAGGATAGGTACAGCAGGGGGTAAGATACAGTGTAAAGCTCCTTCTACACCAACTCCATGAAACACTCCCAAGGACAGGTACTGCATGGGGTTAGATACAGAGTAAAGCTCCCAATACACTGCCCCCTTCAAACACTCCCAGGCAAGGTAAAGCACGGTGTCAGGTACTAAGTAAAGCTCCTTCTACATTGTCCCCATGAAACACTCGCAGAACAGATACAGCACAAGGTCAGATACAGAGTAAAGCTGCCTCTACACTGTGCCCATCAAACATTCCCAGGGCAGGTACAGCACCGGGTCAGATACAGAGTAAAGCTCGCTCTACACCAACCCCATCAAACACTCCCAGGACAGGTACAGCACGGGGTTAGATACAGAATAAAGCTCCCTCTATACTGTGCCCATCTAACACTCCCAGGACAGGTACAGCACGGGGTTATATACAGTGTAAAACTCCCTCTACACTGTCCCCATCAAACACTCCCAGGGCAGGTACAGCACGGGGTTAGATACAAGGTAAAGCTCCCTCTACACTGTCCCCATCAAACACTCCCAGGTCAGGTACAGCAGGGTGTTAGATACAGCGTAATTCTCCCTCTACACCAACTCCATTAAACATTCCCAGGAAAGGTACAGCATTGGGTTAGATCCAGAGAAAAGCTCCCTCTACACTGTCCCCATCAAACATTCCCAGGACAGGTGCAGCACGGGATTTAGATCCTGAGTAAAGCTCCCCCTACACAAAACCCATCAAACACTCCAAGGACAGGTACAGCAGGGGGTGAGATACAGCGTTAAGCTCCCTCTACACGAACTTGATTAAAGACTCCCAGGACAGGTACAACATGGGGTTAGATCCAGAGTAAAGCTCCCTCACTCTGTCCCCATCAAACACTCCTAGGACAGCTACAGCACGGGATTCAAGAGAGCGTAAAGCTCCCTCTACACTCTCCTCATCAAACACTCCCAGGACAGGTACAGCAGATGGTTAGATACAGCGTAATTGTCCCTCTACACCAACTCCATTAAACACTCCCAGGACAGGTACAGCATGGGGTTAGTTACAGAGTAAATGTCCATCTACTGCCACCCAATCAAACACTCCCAGGACCGGTACAGCAAGGGGTTAGATACAGAGTAAAGCTCCCTCTACACCAACCCCAGCAAACACTCCCAGGTATAGCACGGTGTTACAGAGTAAAGTTCCCACCACACTGTCTCCATCAAACACTCCCAGGACAGGTACAGCACGGGGTTAGATACAGAGTAAAGCTACCTCTCCATCAACCCCATCAAACACTCCCAGGACAGGTACAGCACGGGGTTAGATACAGAGGAAAGCTACCTCTACACCAACCCCATCAATCACTCCCAGGACAGGTACAGTACGGGGTTAGATACAGAGTAAAGCTCCCTCTACACTCTCCTCATCAAATACTCCCAGAACAGGTACAGCACGGGGTTAGATACAGAGTAAAGCTCCCTCTACACCAACCCCATCAAACACTCCAAAGAAAGGTACAGCACACGGTTAGATACAGAGTAAAGCTCCCTCTACACTGTCCCCTCCAAACACTCCCTGGGCAGGTACAGCACGGGGTTAGATACAGAGTCGAACTCCCTCGACACTCTCTCCATGAAGCACTCACAGAACAGGTACAGCACAGGGTTAGATACAGCGTAAAGCTACCTCTACACCAACCCCATCAAACACTCCCAGGACAGGTACAGCACGGGGTTAGATACAGCGTTAAGCTCCCTCTACACCAACTCCATTAAAGACTCCCAGGACAGGTACAACATGGGGTTAGATCCAGAGTAAAGCTCCCTCTACACTGTCCCCATCAAACACTCCCAGGACAGCTACAGCACGGGGATTTAATACAGAGTAAAGCTCCCTCTACACTCTCCTCATCAAATACTCCCAGGACAGGTACAGCAAGGGGTTAGTTACAGAGTAAATGTCCCTCTACTCCGTCCCAATCAAACAATCCCAGGACCGGTACAGGACGGGGTTAGATTCAGAGTAAAGCTCCCTCTACACCAACCCCATCAATCACTCCCAGGTCAGGTATAGCACGGTGTTACAGAGTCAAGTTCCCACTACACTGTCTCCATCAAACACTCCCAGGGCAGGTACAGCACGGGGTTAGATACAGAGTCGAACTCCCTCTACACACTCTCCATGAAGCACTCACAGAACACGTACAGCACAGGGTTAGATACAGAGTAAAGCTACCTCTACACCAACCCCATCAAACACTTCCAGAACGGGTACAGCACAGGGTTAGATACAGAGTAAAGCTCCCTCTACACCAACCCATCAAACACTCCCAAGACAGGTACAGCACGGGGTTAGGTACAGAGTAAAGCTCCCTCTATACTGTCCCCATCAAACAATCCCAGGACAGGTACAGCACGGGGTTAGATACAGAGTAAAGCTCCCTCTATACTGTCCCCATCAAACACTTCCAGAACAGGTACAGCACAGGGTTAGATACAGAGTAAAGCTGCCTCAACACTGTGCCCATCAAACACTCCCAGGACAGTTATAGCACTGGGTTAGATAAAGAGTAAAGCTCCCTCTACAGTGTCCCCATCAAACAATCCCAGGACAGGTACAGCACGGAGTTATATACAGAGTAGAACTCCCTCTATACTGTCCCCATCAAACACATCCAGGACAGGTACAGCACGGGGTTAGATACAGGATATAGCTCCCTGTACACTGTCCCCATCAAACACTCCCAGGACAGGTACAGCACGGGTTTAGATCCAGAGTAAAGCTCCCTCTACACAAGTCCCATCAAACACTCCAAGGACAGGTACAGCAGGGGGTTAGATACAGCGTAATTCTCCCTCTACACCAACTCCATTAAAGACTCCCAGGACAGGTGCAACATGGGGTTAGATCCAGAGTAAAGCTCCCTCACTCTGTCCCCATCAAACACTCCTAGGACAGCTACAGCACGGGATTCAATACAGAGTAAAGCTCCTTCTACACTCTCCTCATCAAACACTCCCAGGACAGGTACAGCAGGGGGTTAGATACAGCGTAATGCTCCCTCTACACCAACTCCATTAAACACTCCCAGGACAGGAACAGCATGGGGTTAGATCCAGAGTAAAGCTCCCTCTACACTGTCCCCATCAAACACTCCCAGGACAGGTGCAGCAAGGGGTTATATACAGAGTAGAACTCCCTCTACACTGTCCCCATCAAACACTCCCAGGGCAGGTACAGCACGGGGTTAGATACAGAGTAAAGCTCCCTCTACAATGTCCCCATCAAACACCCCCAGGATAGGTACAGCACGGGGTTCGGTACAGAGTAAAGCTCCCGCAACAACGCCCCCATGAAACACACCGGGGCAGGTACAGCAGGGGATTAATTACAGAGCAAAACTCCCTCTACGCTGCACCCATGAAACACTCCCAGGGCAGGTACAGCACGGGGTTAGATACAGAGTTAAGCTTCCTCTACACTGTCTCCATCAAACACTCCCAGGACAGGTACTGCACGGGTTTAGATCCAGAGTAAAGCTCCTTCTACTCAAAACCCATCAAACAGTCCAAGGACAGTTATAGCAGGGCGTTAGATACAGTGTAAAGCTCCTTCTACACCAACTCCATGAAACACTCCTAGGACAGGTACAGCACGGGATTCAATACAGAGTAAAGCTCCCTCTATACTGTCCCCATCAAACACTTCCAGAACAGGTACAGCACAGGGTTAGATACAGAGTAAAGCTGCCTCAACACTGTGCCCATCAAACACTCCCAGGACAGTTAAAGCACCGGGTTAGATAAAGAGTAAAGCTCCCTCTACAGTGTCCCCATCAAACAATCCCAGGACAGGTACAGCACGAAGTTATATACAGAGTAGAACTCCCTCTACACTGTCCCCATCAAACACATCCAGGACAGGTACAGCACGGGGTTAGATACAGGATATAGCTCCCTGTACACTGTCCCCATCAAACACTCCCAGGACAGGTAGAGCACGGGTTTAGATCCAGAGTAAAGCTCCCTCTACACAAGTCCCATCAAACACTCCAAGGACAGGTACAGCAGGGGGTTAGATACAGCGTAATTCTCCCTCTACACCAACTCCATTAAAGACTCCCAGGACAGGTGCAACATGGGGTTAGATCCAGAGTAAAGCTCCCTCACTCTGTCCCCATCAAACACTCCTAGGACAGCTACAGCACGGGATTCAATACAGAGTAAAGCTCCTTCTACACTCTCCTCATCAAACACTCCCAGGACAGGTACAGCAGGGGGTTAGATAGAGCGTAATGCTCCCTCTACACCAACTCCATCAAACACTCACAGGACAGGTGCAGCAAGGGGTTATATACAGAGTAGAACTCCCTCTACACTGTCCCCATCAAACACTCCCAGGGCAGGTACAGCACGGGGTTAGATACAGAGTAAAGCTCCCTCTACAATGTCCCCATCAAACACCCCCAGGATAGGTACAGCACGGGTTTAGATCCAGAGTAAAGCTCCCTCTACTCAAAACCCATCAAACATTCCAAGGACAGGTACAGCAGGGCGTTAGATACAGTGTAAAGCTCCCTCCACACTGTCCCCATCAAAAACTCCTAGGACAGCAACAGCACGGGATTCAATACAGAGTAAAGCTCCCTTTACACTCTCCTCATCAAACACTCCCAGGATAGGTACAGCAGGGGGTAAGATACAGTGTAAAGCTCCTTCTACACCAACTCCATGAAACACTCCCAAGGACAGGTACTGCATGGGGTTAGATACAGAGTAAAGCTCCCAATACACTGCCCCCTTCAAACACTCCCAGGCAAGGTAAAGCACGGTGTCAGGTACTAAGTAAAGCTCCTTCTACATTGTCCCCATGAAACACTCGCAGAACAGATACAGCACAAGGTCAGATACAGAGTAAAGCTGCCTCTACACTGTGCCCATCAAACATTCCCAGGGCAGGTACAGCACCGGGTCAGATACAGAGTAAAGCTCGCTCTACACCAACCCCATCAAACACTCCCAGGACAGGTACAGCACGGGGTTAGATACAGAATAAAGCTCCCTCTATACTGTGCCCATCTAACACTCCCAGGACAGGTACAGCACGGGGTTATATACAGTGTAAAACTCCCTCTACACTGTCCCCATCAAACACTCCCAGGGCAGGTACAGCACGGGGTTAGATACAAGGTAAAGCTCCCTCTACACTGTCCCCATCAAACACTCCCAGGTCAGGTACAGCAGGGTGTTAGATACAGCGTAATTCTCCCTCTACACCAACTCCATTAAACATTCCCAGGAAAGGTACAGCATTGGGTTAGATCCAGAGAAAAGCTCCCTCTACACTGTCCCCATCAAACATTCCCAGGACAGGTGCAGCACGGGATTTAGATCCTGAGTAAAGCTCCCCCTACACAAAACCCATCAAACACTCCAAGGACAGGTACAGCAGGGGGTGAGATACAGCGTTAAGCTCCCTCTACACGAACTTGATTAAAGACTCCCAGGACAGGTACAACATGGGGTTAGATCCAGAGTAAAGCTCCCTCACTCTGTCCCCATCAAACACTCCTAGGACAGCTACAGCACGGGATTCAAGAGAGCGTAAAGCTCCCTCTACACTCTCCTCATCAAACACTCCCAGGACAGGTACAGCAGATGGTTAGATACAGCGTAATTGTCCCTCTACACCAACTCCATTAAACACTCCCAGGACAGGTACAGCATGGGGTTAGTTACAGAGTAAATGTCCATCTACTGCCACCCAATCAAACACTCCCAGGACCGGTACAGCAAGGGGTTAGATACAGAGTAAAGCTCCCTCTACACCAACCCCAGCAAACACTCCCAGGTATAGCACGGTGTTACAGAGTAAAGTTCCCACCACACTGTCTCCATCAAACACTCCCAGGACAGGTACAGCACGGGGTTAGATACAGAGTAAAGCTACCTCTCCATCAACCCCATCAAACACTCCCAGGACAGGTACAGCACGGGGTTAGATACAGAGGAAAGCTACCTCTACACCAACCCCATCAATCACTCCCAGGACAGGTACAGTACGGGGTTAGATACAGAGTAAAGCTCCCTCTACACTCTCCTCATCAAATACTCCCAGAACAGGTACAGCACGGGGTTAGATACAGAGTAAAGCTCCCTCTACACCAACCCCATCAAACACTCCAAAGAAAGGTACAGCACACGGTTAGATACAGAGTAAAGCTCCCTCTACACTGTCCCCTCCAAACACTCCCTGGGCAGGTACAGCACGGGGTTAGATACAGAGTCGAACTCCCTCGACACTCTCTCCATGAAGCACTCACAGAACAGGTACAGCACAGGGTTAGATACAGCGTAAAGCTACCTCTACACCAACCCCATCAAACACTCCCAGGACAGGTACAGCACGGGGTTAGATACAGCGTTAAGCTCCCTCTACACCAACTCCATTAAAGACTCCCAGGACAGGTACAACATGGGGTTAGATCCAGAGTAAAGCTCCCTCTACACTGTCCCCATCAAACACTCCCAGGACAGCTACAGCACGGGGATTTAATACAGAGTAAAGCTCCCTCTACACTCTCCTCATCAAATACTCCCAGGACAGGTACAGCAAGGGGTTAGTTACAGAGTAAATGTCCCTCTACTCCGTCCCAATCAAACAATCCCAGGACCGGTACAGGACGGGGTTAGATTCAGAGTAAAGCTCCCTCTACACCAACCCCATCAATCACTCCCAGGTCAGGTATAGCACGGTGTTACAGAGTCAAGTTCCCACTACACTGTCTCCATCAAACACTCCCAGGGCAGGTACAGCACGGGGTTAGATACAGAGTCGAACTCCCTCTACACACTCTCCATGAAGCACTCACAGAACACGTACAGCACAGGGTTAGATACAGAGTAAAGCTACCTCTACACCAACCCCATCAAACACTTCCAGAACGGGTACAGCACAGGGTTAGATACAGAGTAAAGCTCCCTCTACACCAACCCATCAAACACTCCCAAGACAGGTACAGCACGGGGTTAGGTACAGAGTAAAGCTCCCTCTATACTGTCCCCATCAAACAATCCCAGGACAGGTACAGCACGGGGTTAGATACAGAGTAAAGCTCCCTCTATACTGTCCCCATCAAACACTTCCAGAACAGGTACAGCACAGGGTTAGATACAGAGTAAAGCTGCCTCAACACTGTGCCCATCAAACACTCCCAGGACAGTTATAGCACTGGGTTAGATAAAGAGTAAAGCTCCCTCTACAGTGTCCCCATCAAACAATCCCAGGACAGGTACAGCACGGAGTTATATACAGAGTAGAACTCCCTCTATACTGTCCCCATCAAACACATCCAGGACAGGTACAGCACGGGGTTAGATACAGGATATAGCTCCCTGTACACTGTCCCCATCAAACACTCCCAGGACAGGTACAGCAGGGGGTTAGATACAGCGTAATTCTCCCTCTACACCAACTCCATTAAAGACTCCCAGGACAGGTGCAACATGGGGTTAGATCCAGAGTAAAGCTCCCTCACTCTGTCCCCATCAAACACTCCTAGGACAGCTACAGCACGGGATTCAATACAGAGTAAAGCTCCTTCTACACTCTCCTCATCAAACACTCCCAGGACAGGTACAGCAGGGGGTTAGATACAGCGTAATGCTCCCTCTACACCAACTCCATTAAACACTCCCAGGACAGGAACAGCATGGGGTTAGATCCAGAGTAAAGCTCCCTCTACACTGTCCCCATCAAACACTCCCAGGACAGGTGCAGCAAGGGGTTATATACAGAGTAGAACTCCCTCTACACTGTCCCCATCAAACACTCCCAGGGCAGGTACAGCACGGGGTTAGATACAGAGTAAAGCTCCCTCTACAATGTCCCCATCAAACACCCCCAGGATAGGTACAGCACGGGGTTCGGTACAGAGTAAAGCTCCCGCAACAACGCCCCCATGAAACACACCGGGGCAGGTACAGCAGGGGATTAATTACAGAGCAAAACTCCCTCTACGCTGCACCCATGAAACACTCCCAGGGCAGGTACAGCACGGGGTTAGATACAGAGTTAAGCTTCCTCTACACTGTCTCCATCAAACACTCCCAGGACAGGTACTGCACGGGTTTAGATCCAGAGTAAAGCTCCTTCTACTCAAAACCCATCAAACAGTCCAAGGACAGTTATAGCAGGGCGTTAGATACAGTGTAAAGCTCCTTCTACACCAACTCCATGAAACACTCCTAGGACAGGTACAGCACGGGATTCAATACAGAGTAAAGCTCCCTTTACACTCTCCTCATCAAACACTCCCAGGATAGGTACAGCAGGGGGTAAGATACAGTGTAAAGCTCCTTCTACACCAACTCCATGAAACACTCCCAAGGACAGGTACTGCATGGGGTTAGATACAGAGTAAAGCTCCCAATACACTGCCCCCTTCAAACACTCCCAGGCAAGGTACAGCACGGTGTCAGATACACAGTAAAGCTCCTTCTACATTGTCCCCATGAAACACTCGCAGAACAGGTACAGCACAAGGTCAGATACAGGGTAAAGCTGCCTCTACACTGTGCCCATCAAACATTCCCAGGGCAGGTACAGCACCGGGTCAGATACAGAGTAAAGCTCGCTCTACACCAACCCCATCAAACACTCCCAGGACAGGTACAGCACAGGGTTAGATACAGAATAAAGCTCCCTCTATACTGTCCCCATCTAACACTCCCAGGACAGGTACAGCACGGGGTGAAATACAGTGTAAAACTCCCTCGACACTGTCCCCATCAAACACACCCAGGGCAGGTACAGCACGGGGTTAGATACAAGGTAAAGCTCCCTCTACACTGTCCCCATCAAACACTTCCAGGTCAGGTACAGCAGGGTGTTAGATACAGCGTAATTCTCCCTCTACACCAACTCCATTAAACATTCCAGGGAAAGGTACAGCATTGGGTTAGATCCAGAGAAAAGCTCCCTCTACACTGTCCCCATCAAACATTCCCAGGACAGGTGCAGCACGGGATTTAGATCCTGAGTAAAGCTCGCCCTACACAAAACCCATCAAACACTCCAAGGACAGGTACAGCAGGGGGTTAGATACAGCGTTAAGCTCCCTCTACACGAACTAGATTAAAGACTCCCAGGACAGGTACAACATGGGGTTAGATCCAGAGTAAAGCTCCCTCACTCTGTCTCCATCAAACACTCCTAGGACAGCTACAGCACGGGATTCAATAAAGAGTAAAGCTCCCCCTACACTCTCCTCATCAAACACTCCCAGGACAGGTACAGCAGATGGTTAGATACAGCGTAATTGTCCCTCTACACCAACTCCATTAAACACTCCCAGGTCAGGTATAGCAAGGGGTTAGTTACAGAGTAAATGTCCCTCTATTCCGTCCCAATCAAACACTCCCAGGACCGGTACAGCACGGGGTTAGATTCAGAGTAAAGCTCCCTCTACACCAACCCCATCAATCACTCCCAGGTCAGGTATAGCACGGTGTTACAGAGTAAAGTTCCCACTACACTGTCTCCATCAAACACTCCCAGGGCAGGTACAGCACGGGGTTAGATACAGAGTCGAACCCCCTCTACACTCTCTCCATGGAGCACTCACAGAACACGTACAGCACAGGGTTAGATACAGAGTAAAGCTACCTCTACACCAACCCCATCAAACATTCCCAGGACAGGCGCAGCACGGAGTTAGATACAGAGTAAAGTTCCCTCTACACCAACCCATCAAACACTCCCAGGACAGGTACAGCACGGAGTTAGATACAGAATAAAGCTCCCTCTATACTGTCCCCATCAAACACTCCCAGGACAGGTACAGCACGGGGTTAGATACAGAGTAAAGCTCCCTCTATACTGTCCCCATCAAACACTTCCAGAACAGGTACAGCACAGGGTTAGATACAGAGTAAAGCTGCCTCAACACTGTGCCCATCAAACACTCCCAGGACAGTTATAGCACCGGGTTAGATAAAGAGTAAAGCTCCCTCTACAGTGTCCCCATCAAACAATCCCAGGACAGGTACAGCACGGAGTTATATACAGAGTAGAACTCCCTCTACACTGTCTCCATCAAACACATCCAGGACAGGTACAGCACGGGGTTAGATACAGGATATAGCTCCCTGTACACTGTCCCCATCAAACACTCCCAGGACAGGTACAGCACGGGTTTAGATCCAGAGTAAAGCTCCCTCTACACAAGTCCCATCAAACACTCCAAGGACAGGTACAGCAGGGGGTTAGATACAGCGTAATTCTCCCTCTACACCAACTGCATTAAAGGCTCCCAGGACAGGTGCAACATGGGGTTAGATCTAGAGTAAAGCTCCCTCACTCTGTCCCCATCAAACACTCCTAGGACAGCTACAGCACGGGATTCAATACAGAGTAAAGCTCCTTCTACACTCTCCTCATCAAACACTCCCAGGACAGGTACAGCAGGGGGTTAGATACAGCGTAATGCTCCTCTACACCAACTCCATTAAACACTCCCAGGACAGGAACAGCATGGGGTTAGATCCAGAGTAACGCTCCCTCTTCACTGTCCCCATCAAACACTCCCAGGACAGGTGCAGCAAGGGGTTATATACAGAGTAGAACTCCCTCTACACTGTCCCCATCAAACACTCCCAGGGCAGGTACAGCACGGGGTTAGATACAGAGTAAAGCTCCCTCTACAATGTCCCCATCAAACACCCCCAAGATAGGTACAGCACGGGGTTCAATCCAGAGTAAAGCTCCCGCAACAACGCCCCCATGAAACACACCGGGGCAGGTACAGCAGGGGATTAATTACAGAGCAAAACTCCCTCTACACTGCACCCATGAAACACTCCCAGGGCAGGTACAGCACGGGGTTAGATACAGAGTTAAGCTTCCTCTACACTGTCTCCATCAAACACTCCCAGGACAGGTACTGCACGGGTTTAGATCCAGAGTAAAGCTTCCTCTACTCAAAACCCATCAAACAGTCCAAGGACAGTTATAGCAGGGCGTTAGATACAGTGTAAAGCTCCTTCTACACCAACTCCATGAAACACTCCCCAGGACAGGTACTGCACGGGGTTAGATACAGAGTAAAGCTCCCAATACACTGCCCCCTTCAAACACTCCCAGGCAAGGTACAGCACGGTGTCAGATACACAGTAAAGCTCCTTCTACATTGTCCCCATGAAACACTCGCAGAACAGGTACAGCACAAGGTCAGATACAGAGTAAAGCTGCCTCTACACTGTGCCCATCAAACATTCCCAGGGCAGGTACAGCACCGGGTCAGATACAGAGTAAAGCTCGCTCTACACCAACCCCATCAAACACTCCCAGGACAGGTACAGCACAGGGTTAGATACAGAATAAAGCTCCCTCTATACTGTCCCCATCTAACACTCCCAGGACAGGTACAGCACGGGGTTATATACAGTGTAAAACTCCCTCTACACTGTCCCCATCAAACACACCCAGGGCAGGTACAGCACGGGGTTAGATACAAGGTAAAGCTCCCTCTACACTGTCCCCATCAAACACTCCCAGGTCAGGTACAGCAGGGTGTTAGATACAGCGTAATTCTCCCTCTACACCAACTCCATTAAACATTCCCAGGAAAGGTACAGCATTGGGTTAGATCCAGAGAAAAGCTCCCTCTACACTGTCCCCATCAAACATTCCCAGGACAGGTGCAGCACGGGGTTTAGATCCTGAGTAAAGCTCCCCCTACACAAAACCCATCAAACACTCCAAGGACAGGTACAGCAGGGGGTTAGATACAGCGTTAAGCTCCCTCTACACGAACTAGATTAAAGACTCCCAGGACAGGTACAACATGGGGTTAGATCCAGAGTAAAGCTCCCTCACTCTGTCCCCATCAAACACTCCTAGGACAGCTACAGCACGGGATTCAATAAAGAGTAAAGCTCCCTCTACACTCTCTTCATTAAAAACACTCCCAGGACAGGTACAGCAGGGGGTTAGATACAGCGTAATTGTCCCTCTACACCAACTCCATTAAACACTCCCAGGACAGGTACAGCATGGGGTTAGATCCAGAGTAAAGCTCCCTCTACACTGTCCCCATCAAACACTCCCAGGACAGCTACAGCACGGGGTTTTAATACAGAGTAAAGCTCCCTCTACACTCTCCTCATCAAATACGCCCAGGACAGGTACATCACGGGGTTAGTTACACCGTAAATGTCCCTTTACTGCCACCCAATCAAACACTCCCAGGACCGGTACAGCATGGGTTAGATACAGAGTAAAGCTCCCTCTACACCATCCCCAGCAAACACTCCCAGGTATAGCACGGTGTTACAGAGTAAAGTTCCCACCACACTGTCTCCATCAAACACTCCCAGGACAGGTACAGCATGGGGTTAGATACAGAGTAAAGCTACCTCTCCATCAACCCCATCAAACACTCCCAGGACAGATACAGTACGGGGTTAGATACAGAGTAAAGCTCCCTCTACACTCTCCTCATCAAATACTCCCAGAATAGGTACAGCGCGAGGTTAGATACAGAGTATAGCTCCCTCTACACCAACCCCATCAAACACTCCAAAGAAAGTTACAGCACAAGGTCAGATACAGAGTAAAGCTGCCTCTACACTGTGCCCATCAAACATTCCCAGGGCAGGTACAGCACCGGGTCAGATACAGAGTAAAGCTCGCTCTACACCAACCCCATCAAACACTCCCAGGACAGGTACAGCACAGGGTTAGATACAGAATAAAGCTCCCTCTATACTGTCCCCATCTAACACTCCCAGGACAGGTACAGCACGGGGTTAGATACAGAGTATAGCTCCCTCTACACCAACCCCATCAAACACTCCAAAGAAAGTTACAGCACACGGTTAGATACAGAGTAAAGCTCCCTCTACACTGTCCCCTCCAAACACTCCCCGGACAGGTACAGCACATGGCTATATACAGAGTAGAACTCCCTCTACACTGTCCCCATCAAACACTCCCAGGATAGGTACAGCACGGGGTTAGATACAGAGTAAAGCTTCCTCTACACTGTCTCCATCAAACACTCCCAGGACAGGTACTGCATGGGTTTAGATCCAGAGTAAAGCTCGCTCTACTCAGAACCCATCAAACAGTCCAAGGACAGGTACAGCAGGGCGTTAGATACAGTGTAAAGCTCCCTCTACACTGTCCCCATCAAACACTCCTAGGACAGCTACAGCACGGGATTCAATACAGAGTAGAACTCCCTCTACACTGTCCCCATCAAACACTCCCAGGATAGGTACAGCACGGGGTTAGATACAGAGTAAAGCTCCCTCTACACTGTCCCATCAAACACTCCCAGGGCAGTTACAGCACCAGGTTAGATAAAGAGTAAAGCTCCCTCTACAGTGTCACCATCAAACAATCCCAGGACAGGTACAGCACGGAGTTATATGCAGATTAGAACTCCCTCTATACTGTCCCCATCAAACACACCCAGGGCAGGGACAGCACGGGGTTAGACACAAGGTAAAGCTCCCTCTACACTGTCCCCATCAAACACTCCCAGGTCAGGTACAGCAGGGTGTTAGATACAGCGTAATTCTCCCTCTACACCAACTCCATTAAACATTCCCAGGAAATGTACAGCATTGGGTTAGATCCAGAGAATAGCTCCCTCGACACTGTCCCCATCAAACATTCCCAGGACAGGTGGAGCACGGGATTTAGATCCTGAGTAAAGCTCCCCCTACACAAAACCCATCAAACACTCCAAGGACAGGTACAGCAGGGGTTTAGATACAGCGTTAAGCTCCCTCTACACGAACTAGATTAAAGACTCCCAGGACAGGTACAACATGGGGTTAGATCCAGAGTAAAGCTCCCTCATTCTGTCCCCATCAAACACTCCTAGGACAGCTACAGCACGGGATTCAATAAAGAGTAAAGCTCCCTCTACACTCTCCTCATCAAACACTCCCAGGACAGGTACAGCAGGGGGTTAGTTACAGAGTAAATGTCCCTCTACTGCCACCCAATCAAACACTCCCAGGACCGGTACAGCAAGGGGTTAGATACAGAGTAAAGCTCCCTCTACACCAACCCCAGCAAACACTCCCAGGTATAGCACGGTGTTACAGAGTAAAGTTCCCACCACACTGTCTCCATCAAACACTCCCAGGACAGGTACAGCACGGGGTTAGATACAGAGTAAAGCTCCCTCTACACCAACCCCATCAAACACTCCAAAGAAAGGTACAGCACGGGGTTAGATACAGAGTAAAGCTCCCTCTACAGTGTCCCCATCAAACAATCCCAGGACAGGTACAGCATGGAGTTATATACAGAATAGAACTCCCTCTACACTGTCCCCATCAAACACACCCAGGGCAGGTACAGCACGGGGTTAGATACAGGGTAAAGCTCCCTCTACACTGTCCCCATCAAACACTCCCAGGACAGGTACAGCAGGGGGTTAGATACAGTGTTAAGCTCCCTCTACACTGTCCCCATCAAACACTCCCAGGACAGCTACAGCACGGGGATTTAATACAGAGTAAAGCTCCCTCTACACTCTCCTCATCAAATACTCCCAGGACAGGTACAGCAAGGGGTTAGTTACAGAGTAAATGTCCCTCTACTCCGTCCCAATCAAACACTCCCAGGACCGGTACAGCACGGGGTTAGATTCAGAGTAAAGCTCCCTCTACACCAACCCCATCAATCACTCCCAGGTCAGGTATAGCACGGTGTTACAGAGTAAAGTTCCCACTACACTGTCTCCATCAAACACTCCCTGGGCAGGTACAGCACGGGGTTAGATACAGAGTCGAACTCCCTCTACACTCTCTCCATGAAGCACTCACAGAACACGTACAGCACAGGGTTAGATACAGAGTAAAGCTACCTCTACACCAACCCCATCAAACACTCCCAGGTCAGGTGCAGCACGGGGTTAGATACAGAGTAAAGCTCCCACTGCACCAACCCATCAAGCACTCCCAGGACAGGTACAGCACGGGGTTAGATACAGAATACAGCTCCCTCTATACTGTCCCCATCAAACAATCCCAGGACAGGTACAGCACGGGGTTAGGTACAGAGTAAAGCTCCCTCTATACTGTCCCCATCAAACACTTCCAGAACAGGTACAGCACAGGGTTAGATACAGAGTAAAGCTGCCTCAACACTGTGCCCATCAAACACTCCCAGGACAGTTATAGCACTGGGTTAGATAAAGAGTAAAGCTCCCTCTACAGTGTCCCCATCAAACAATCCCAGGACAGGTACAGCACGGAGTTATATACAGAGTAGAACTCCCTCTACACTGTCCCCATCAAACACATCCAGGACAGGTACAGCACGGGGTTAGATACAGGATATAGCTCCCTGTACACTGTCCCCATCAAACACTCCCAGGACAGGTACAGCACGGGTTTAGATCCAGAGTAAAGCTCCCTCTACACAAGTCCCATCAAACACTCCAAGGACAGGTACAGCAGGGGGTTAGATACAGCGTAATTCTCCCTCTACACCAACTCCATTAAAGACTCCCAGGACAGGTGCAACATGGGGTTAGATCCAGAGTAAAGCTCCCTCACTCTGTCCCCATCAAACACTCCTAGGACAGCTACAGCACGGGATTCAATACAGAGTAAAGCTCCTTCTACACTCTCCTCATCAAACACTCCCAGGACAGGTACAGCAGGGGGTTAGATACAGCGTAATGCTACCTCTACACCAACTCCATTAAACACTCCCAGGACAGGAACAGCATGGGGTTAGATCCAGAGTAAAGCTCCCTCTACACTGTCCCCATCAAACACTTCCAGGTCAGGTGCAGCAAGGGGTTATATACAGAGTAGAACTCCCTCTACACTTTCCCCATCAAACACTCCCAGGGCAGGTACAGCACGGGGTTAGATACAGAGTAAAGCTCCCTCTACAATGTCCCCATCAAACACCCCCAGGATAGGTACAGCATGGGGTTCGATACAGAGTAAAGCTCCCGCAACAACGCCCCCATGAAACACACCGGGGCAGGTACAGCAGGGGATTAATTACAGTGCAAAACTCCCTCTACACTGCACCCATGAAACACTCCCAGGGCAGGTACAGCACGGGGTTAGATACAGAGTTAAGCTTCCTCTACACTGTCTCCATCAAACACTCCCAGGACAGGTACTGCATGGGTTTAGATCCAGAGTAAAGCTCCCTCTACTCAAAACCCATCAAACAGTCCAAGGACAGGTACAGCAGGGCGTTAGATACAGTGTAAAGCTCCCTCTACACTGTCCCCATCAAACACTCCTAGGACAGCTACAGCACGGGATTCAATACAGAGTAAAGCTCCCTTTACATTCTCCTCATCAAACACTCCCGGGACAGGTACAGCATGGGGTGAGATCCAGAGTAAAGCTCCCTCTACACCAACCCCATCATACACTCCCACGTCAGGTATAGCACGGTTTTTGCAGAGTAAATTTCCCACTACACTGTCTCCATCAAACACTCCCAGGACAGGTACAGCACGTGGTTAGATACAGAGTAAAGCTCCCTCTACACTGTCTCCATCAAACACTCCCAAACAGATACAGCATGGGGTCAGATACAGAGTAATGCTCCCTCTACACTGACCCCATCAAACACTCCTAGGACAGATACAGCACGGTGTTAGATACAGAATAAAGCTCGCTCTACACGTGGTCACTCAGTGGACTAACAGATGCTGCAATGGGATGGGCGATGTCTCTGTTGTATCGGGCTGCGCTCTCTGCTGGACGGACATCGGCCCTCTTCAGCCCCACCACCCCCGCGTGTCCTCTGCTCACACGCCGAAAATGTCCGCCACCCACGGGCTACGAAGCGCCGTCGGGAGGCAGCGCACGTCTTACGCACAGCAAGATCCCGCAAGCAGCGCTGAGGTGAACGACCCAGTTAATTGCTCAGCGTGGCGTTGGTTCGCCGCAATGAGCACAAGAGGCCTGGGGGGGGTGGGTGGCTCAGGAGTAGACCCTCCAATAGTGCGGTGTCTCTCTCTGTCTCTCGCTCTCTGTTTCACTCTGCCTCAATCCCGCCCTCTCTCTCTTTCTATCTATCTCTCTCTCCCTCTGTCTTTCTCAGTATTGCTGCACTATTGGAAGATCAATAATTCAGGGTATGCTGCACTATTGGAAGGTCAATAATTGAGAGTGTGCTGCATTATAGGAGTGTCAGTAATGGAGGGTGTGCTGCACTATTGGAGTGTCAGTAATTGAGGGTGTGCTGCACTATTGAAGGGTCAGTAATTGAGGGTGTGCTGCACTATTAGAGTGTCAGTAATTTAGGGTGTGCTGCACTATTGGAAGGTCAATACTTAAGGGTGTGCTGCACTATTGGAGTGTCAGTAATCAAGGTGTGCTGCACTATTGGATGGTCAGTAATTGAGGGTGTGCTGCACTATTGGATGGTCAGTAATTGAGGGTGAGCTGCACTATTGGATGGTCAGTAATTGAGGGTGAGCTGCACTATTGGAGTGTCAGTAATTGAGGGTATGCTGCACTATTTGTGGGTCAGTTATTGAGGGTGTGCTGCAATATTGGTGTGTCAATAATTGAGGGTGTGCTGCAGTATTGAAGTGTCAGTAATTGAGGGTGTGCTGCACTATTGGAAGGTCAATAATTGAGGGTGTGCTGCACTATTGGAAGGTCAATAATTGAGGGTGTGCTGCACTATTAGAGTGTCAGTAATTGAGGGTGTGCTGCACTATTGGAAGGTCAATAATTGAGGGTGTGCTGCACTATTGGAAGGTCAATAATTGAGGGTGTGCTGCACTATTAGAGTGTCAGTAATTGAGGGTGTGCTGCACTATTGGAGTGTCAGTAATTGAGGGTGTGCTGCACTATTGGAGTGTCAGTAATTGAGGGTGTGCCGCAGTATTTGTGGGTCAGTTATTGAGGGTGTGCTGCAATATTGGTGTGTCAATAATTGAGGGTGTGCTGCACTATTGGAGTGTCAGTAATTGAGTGTGGGCTGCACTAATTTTGTGTCAGTAATTGAGGGCCTGCTGCACTATTGGAGTGTCAGTAATTGAGGGTGTGCTGCACTTTTGGTGGGTCAGTTATTGAGGGTTTGCTACACTATTGGAGTGTCAATAATTCAGGGTGTGCTGCACTAATGGAGTATCAGTAATTGAGGGTGGGCTGCACTAATTTTGTCAGTAATTGAGGGTGTGCTGCACTATTGGAGTGTCAGTAATTGAGGATGTGCTGCACAATTGGGGTGTCAGGAATTGCTTTTGTGCTGCAATATTGGAGAGTCACTAATTGAGGGTGTGCTGCAGTTTTGGAGTGCTGTAGTAATTGAGGGTATGCTGTACTATCGGAGGGTAAGTAATTGAGGGTGTGCTGCACTATTGGAGTGTCAGTATTTGAGGGTGTGCTGCACTATCGGAATGTCAGTAATTGAGGGTGTGCTGAACTACTGCAGCGTCAGTAATTGAGGTTGTGCTGCACAATTGGAGTGTCAGTAATTGAGGGTGTGCTGCACTATTGGATTATCAGTAGTTGAGGGTGTGCTGCACTATTGGAGGGTCAGTAATTGAGGGTGTGCTGCACTATTGGAATGTCAGAAATTGAGGGTTTGCTGCAGTATTGGAGCGTCAGTAATTGAGGGTGTGCTGCACCATTGGAGTGTCAGTAATTCAGGCTGTGCTGCACTATTGGAGTGTCAATAACTGAGGGTGTGCTGCACTATTGAAGTATCAGGATTTCAGGGTGTGCTACACTATTGGAGTGTCAGTAATTGAGGGTGTGCTGCAGGATTAGGCTGTCAGTAACTGACGGTGTGCTGCACAAATTTATTGTCAGTAATCGAGGGTGTGCTGCACTATTGTAGTGTTAGTAATTGAGGGTTGCTGCACAAATTTATTGTTAGTAATCGAGGGTGTGCTGCACTACTGTAGTGTTAGTAATTGAGGGTTTGCTGTACTATTGGAGTGTCTGTATCTGAGAGTGTGCTGCACTATTGGAAGGTCAGTAATGGAAGGTGTGCTTCACTATCGGAGTGTCAGTAATTGAGGGTGTGCTGCACGATTAGGCTGTCAGTAATTGAGGGTGTGCTGTATTATTGGAGTGTCAGTAATCGAGGATAAGCTGCACTTTTGGAGTGTCAGTAATTGAGGGTGTGCTGCACTAATTTATTGTCAGTAATCGAGGGTGTGCTGCACTATTGTAGTGTTAGTAATTGAGGGTTTGCAGCACTATTGGAGTTTCTGTATTTGAGGGTGTGCTGCACTATTGGAAGGTCAGTAATTAAAGGAGTGCTCCACTATTGGAGTGTCAGTAATTGAGGGTGTGCTGCACGATTAGGCTGTCAGTAATTGAGAGTGTGCTATAATATTGGATTGTCAGTAATCGAGGATAAGCTGCACTATTGGAGTGTCAGTAATTGAGGGTGTGCTGCACTAATGTTGTGTCAGTAATTAAAGGTTTGCTGCATTATTGGAGTGTCAGTAATTGAGGGTCGGCTGCACTAATTTTGTGTCAGTAATTGAGGGTTTGCTGCACTATTGGAGGATCAGTAATTGAGGGTATAATGCACTATTGGAATGTCAGTAATTGAGGGTGTGCTGGACAATAGAGTGTCAGTGATTGAAGGTGTGCTGCTCAATATGAGTGACAGTAATTGAGTGTGTGCTGCATTATTGGAGTGTCAGTAATTGAGAGGGTGCTGCACTATTGGAGGGTTAGTAATTCAGTGTGTTCTGCCCTATTGGAGGGTCAGTAACTGAGGGTTTGCTGCACTATTGGAGTGTCAGTAACTGAGGGTGTGCTGCACTATTGCAGTGTCAGTATTTCAGGGTGTGCTACACTATTGGAGTGTCAGTAATTGAGGGTGTTCAGCACTATTGGTGGGACAGTAATTGAGGGTGTGCTGCCATATTGGTGTGTCAGTAATTGAGGGTGTGCTGTACTATTGTAGTGTCAGTAATTGAGGGTGTGCTGCACTATAGGAGTGTCAGTAATTGAGGGTGTGCTGCACTATCTGAGTGATAGTAATTGAGTGTGTGCTGCACTATTGGAATGTCAATAATTGAGGGGGTGCTGCACTATTGG
Organism: Cetorhinus maximus; assembly: GCF_964194155.1. Lineage (NCBI taxonomy): Eukaryota > Metazoa > Chordata > Chondrichthyes > Lamniformes > Cetorhinidae > Cetorhinus > Cetorhinus maximus. The sequence continues at coordinate 125,592 of NW_027596645.1, forward strand.
AGAGTCAGTAATTGAGGGGGTGCTGCACTATTGGAGAGTCAGTAATTGAGGGCGTGCTGCAGTTTTGGAGTGCTGTAGTAATTGAGGGTGTGCTGTACTATCGGAGGGTAAGTAATTGAGGGTGTGCTGCACTATTGGAGTGTCAGTAATTGAGGGTGTGCTGCACTATTGAAGTGTCAGTAATTGAGGGTGTGCTGCACTATTGGAGTGTCAGTAACTGAGGGTGTGCTGCACTATTGGAGTGTCAGTAACTGAGGGTGTGCTGCAATATTGCAGTGTCAGTGAATGAGCGTTTGCTGCACTATTGGAGTGTCATTAATTGAGGGTGGGCTGCACTAATTTTGTCAGTAATTGAGGGTCTGCTACACTATTGGAGTGTCAGTAATAGAGGGTGTGCTGCACAATTGGAGTGACAGGAATTGCTGGTGTGCTGCAATATTGGAGAGTCACTAATTGAAGGTGTGCTGCACTTTTGGAGTGCTGTAGGAATTGAGGGTGTGCTGTACGATAGGAGGGGAAGTAATTGAGGGTGTGCTGCACTATTGGAGTGTCAGTATTTGAGGGTGTGTTGCAGTATTGGAGTGTCACTGAATGAGCATATGCTGCACTATTGGAGTGTCAGTTATTGAGGGTTTGCTGCACTATTGGAGTGTCAATAATTCAGGGTGTGCTGCACTAATGGAGTATCAGTAATTGAGGGTGGGCTGCACTAATTTTGTCAGTAATTGAGGGTGTGCTGCACTATTGGAGTGTCAGTCAATGAGGGTGTGCTGCATTATTGGAGTGTCAGTATTTGAGGGTGTGCTGCACTATTGGTGTGCACTATTGGAGTGTCAGTAATTGAGGGTGTGCTGCACAATTGGGGTGTCTGTAATTGAGGGTGTGCTGCAATATTGGAGTGTTGGTAATTGAGGGTGTGCTGCACTATTAGGCTGTCAGTAATTGAGGGATTGCTGCAATATTGGAGTGGCACTGAATGAGCGTCTGCTGCACTATTGGAGTGTCAGTAATTGAGGGTGTGCTGCACTTTTGGTGGGTCAGTTATTGAGGGTTTGCTGCACTGTTGGAGTGTCAATAATTCAGGGTGTACTGTACTAATGGAGTATCAGTAATTGAGGGTGGGCTGCACTAATTTTGTCAGTAATTGAGGGTGTGCTGCACTATTGGAGTGTCAGTTAATGAGGGTGTGCTGCATTATTGGAATGTCAGTAATTGAGGGTGTGCTGCACTATTGGAGCGTCAGTAATTGAGGGTGTGCTGCATAATTGCGGTGTCCGTAATTGAGGGTGTGCTGCACTATTGGAGTGTCAGTACTTAAGAGTGTGCTGCACTATTGGAGGGTCAGTAATTCAGGGTGTGCTGCACTATTGGAGTGTCAGTACTTGAGAGTGTGCTGCACTATTGTTGGGTCAGTAATTGAGGGTGTGCTGCACTATTGGAGTGTCAGTAATTGAGGTGTGCTGCACGATTAGGCGGTCAGAAATTGAGGGTGTGCTGCCATATTGGAGTGTCAGTAATTGAGAGTGTGCTACACTAATTTATTGTCAGTAATTGAGGGTGTGCTGCTCTTTTGGTGGGTCAGTTATTGAGGGTTTGCTGCACTGTTGGAGTGTCAATAATTCAGGGTGTACTGTACTAATGGAGTATCAGTAATTGAGGGTGGGCTGCACTAATTTTGTCGGTAATTGAGGGTGTGCTGCACTATTGGAGTGTCAGTTAATGAGGGTGTGCTGCATTATTGGAATGTCAGTAATTGAGGGTGTGCTGCACTATTGGAGCGTCAGTAATTAAGGGTGTGCTGCACAATTGCGGTGTCCGTAATTGAGGGTGTGCTGCACTATTGGAGCGTCAGTAATTGAGGGTGTGCTGCACAATTGCGGTGTCCGTAATTGAGGGTGTGCTGCACTATTGGAGTATCAGTACTTGAGAGTGTGCTGCACTATTGGAGGGTCAGTAATTCAGGGTGTGCTGCACTATTGGAGTGTCAGTACTTGAGAGTGTGCTGCACGATTAGGCGGTCAGAAATTGAGGGTGTGCTGCCATATTGGAGTGTCAGTAATTGAGAGTGTGCTACACTAATCTATTGTCAGTAATTAAGGGTGTGCTGCACTATTGGAGTGTCTGTATTTGAGGGTGAGCTGCACTGTTGGAGTGTCAGTAATGGAGGGTTTGCTGCACTATTGGAGTGTCAGTAATTGAGGGTGTGCTGCACTATTGGAGTGTCAGTACTTGAGAGTGTGCTACACTATTGGAGGGTCAGTAATTCAGGGTGTGCTGCACTATTGGAGTGTCAGTAATTGAGAGTGTGCTGTAATATTGGAGTGTCAGTAATCGAGGGTAAGATGCACTATTGGAGTGTCAGTATTTGAGGGTGTGCTGCACTATTGGAGTGTCCGTTATTGAGGGTGTGCTGCACTATTGGAGTGTCCGTAATTGTCGATGTGCTGCACTATTGGTGGGTCAGTTATTGAGGGTTTGCTGCACTATTGGTGTGTTAATAATTGAGGGTGTGCTGCACTAATGGAGTATCAGTAATTGAGGGTGGGCTGCACTAATTTTGACAGTAATTGAGGGCCTGCTACACTATTGGAGTGTCAGTAATTGAGGGTGTGCTGCACAATTTGAGTGTCAGTAATTGCCGGTGTGCTGCAATATTGGAGAGTCACTAATTGAAGGTGTGCTGCACTTTTGGAGTGCTGTAGGAATTGAGGATGTGCTGTACTATTGGAGGGGAAGTAATTGAGGGTGAGCTGCATTATTGGAGTGTCATTAATCGAGGGTGTGCTGCACTATTGGAGTGTTAGTAATTGAGGGTTGCTGCTCAAATTTATTGTTGGTAATCGAGGGTGTGCTGCACTACTGTAGTGTTAGTAATTGAGGGTTTGCCGCACTATTGGAGTGTCTGTATTTGAGAGTGTGCTGCACTATTGGAAGGTCAGTAATTAAAGGTGTGCTTCACTATTGGAGTGTCAGTAATTGAGGGTGTGCTGCACGATTAGGCTGTCAGTAATTGAGAGTGTGCTGTAATATTGGAGTGTCAGCAATCGAGGATAAGCTGCACTATTGGAGTGTCAGTAATTGGGGGTGTGCTGCACTAATTTATTGTCAGTAATCGAGGGTGTGCTGCACTATTGTAGTGTCAGTAATTTAGGGTGTGCTGCACTATTAGGGTGTCAGGAATTGAGGGTGTGCTGCAAATTTGGAGTGTCAGTAATTGAGGGTGAGCTGCTTTATTGGAGTGTCAGTAAATAAGCGAGTGCTGCACTATTGGAGTGTCAGTAATTGAGGGTGTGCCACACTATTGGTGGGTCAGTTATTGAGGGTGTGCTGCACTAGTGGAGTATCAGTAATTGAGAGTGTGCTGCACTAATTTTGTGTCAGTAATTAAAGGTTTGCTGCACTATTGGAGTGTCAGTAATTGAGGGTGGGCTGCATTAATTTTGTGTCAGTAATTGAGGGTGTGCTGCACTATTGGAGCGTCAGTAATTGAGGGTATACTGCACTATTGGAATGTCAGTAATTGAGGGTTTGCTGCAGTATTGGAGCGTCAGTAATTGAGGATGTGCTGCACCATTGGAGTGTCAGTAATTCAGGATGTGCTGCACTATTGGACTGTCAGTAATTGAGGGTGTGCTGCACGATTAGGCTGTCATTAATTGAGTGTGTGCTGCCATATTGGAGTATCAGTAATTGAGGGTGTGCTGCACTATTGGAGTTTCAGTAATTGAGGGTGTGCTGGACTATAGGAGTGTCAGTAATTGAAGGTGTGCTGCACTATATGAGTTACAGTAATTGAGTGTGTGCTGCACTATTGGAGTGTCAGTAATTGAGGGGGTGCTGCACTATTGGAGGGTCAGTAATTCAGTGTGTTCTGCCCTATTGGAGGGTCAGTAACTGAGGGTTTGCTGCACTATTGGAGTGTTAGTAACTGAGGGTGTGCTGTACTATTGGAATGTCAGGAATTGAGGGTGTGCTGGACTATAGGAGTGTCAGGAATTGAGGGTGTGCTGCACTATCTGAGTGACAGTAATTGAGTGTGTGCTGCACTACTGGAGTGTCAGTAATTGTGGGGGTGCTGCACTATTGCCGTGTCAGTAATTGAGGGTGTGCTGCACTATTGGAGTGTCATTAATTGAGGGTGTGCTGCATTACTGGAGTGTCAGTAACTGAGGGTGTGCTGCACTATTGGAGTGTCAGTAACTGAGGGTGTGCTGCACTATTGCAGTGTCATTAATTGAGGGTGGGCTGCACTAATTTTGTCAGTAATTGAGGGCCTGCTACACTATTGGAGTGTCAGTAATAGAGGGTGTGCTGCACAATTGGAGTGACAGTAATTGCCGGTGTGCTGCAATATTGGAGAGTCACTAATTGAAGGTGTGCTGCACTATTGGAGTGTCCGTAAATGAGGGTGTGTTGCACTTTTGGTGGGTCAGTTATTGAGGGTTTGCTGCACTATTGGAGTGTCAATAATTCAGGGTGTGCTGCACTAATGGAGTATCAGTAATTGAGGGTGGGCTGCACTAATTTTGTCAGTAATAGAGGGTGTGCTGCACTATTGGAGTGTCAGTCAATGAGGGTGTGCTGCATTATTGGAGTGTCAGTATTTGAGGGTGTGCTGCACTATTGGAGTGTCCGTTATTGAAGGTGTGCTGCACTATTGGAGTGTCCGTAATTGAGGGTGTGCTGCACTATTGGAGTGTCAGTCAATGAGGGTGTGCTGCATTATTGGAGTGTCAGTATTTGAGGGTGTGCTGCACAATTGGAGTGTCAGTAATTGTGGGTGTACTGCACTATTGGAGTGTCCGTTATTGAAGGTGTGCTGCACTTTTGGAGTGCTCTAGTAATTGAGGTTGTGCTGTACTATAGGAGGGGAAGTAATTGAGGGTGTGCTGCACAATTGGAGTGTCAGTAATTGAGGGTGTGCTGCACTATTGCAGTGTCAGTATTTCAGGGTGTGCTACACTATTGGAGTGTCAGTAATTGAGGGTGTTCAGCACTATTGGTGGGACAGTAATTGAGGGTGTGCTGCCATATTGGTGTGTCAGTAATTGAGGGTGTGCTGTACTATTGTAGTGTCAGTAATTGAGGGTGTGCTGCACTATAGGAGTGTCAGTAATTGAGGGTGTGCTGCACTATCTGAGTGATAGTAATTGAGTGTGTGCTGCACTATTGGAATGTCAATAATTGAGGGGGTGCTGCACTATTGGAGAGTCAGTAATTGAGGGGGTGCTGCACTATTGGAGAGTCAGTAATTGAGGGCGTGCTGCAGTTTTGGAGTGCTGTAGTAATTGAGGGTGTGCTGTACTATCGGAGGGTAAGTAATTGAGGGTGTGCTGCACTATTGGAGTGTCAGTAATTGAGGGTGTGCTGCACTATTGAAGTGTCAGTAATTGAGGGTGTGCTGCACTATTGGAGTGTCAGTAACTGAGGGTGTGCTGCACTATTGGAGTGTCAGTCAATGAGGGTGTGCTGCATTATTGGAGTGTCAGTATTTGAGGGTGTGCTGCACTATTGGTGTGCACTATTGGAGTGTCAGTAATTGAGGGTGTGCTGCACAATTGGGGTGTCTGTAATTGAGGGTGTGCTGCAATATTGGAGTGTTGGTAATTGAGGGTGTGCTGCACTATTAGGCTGTCAGTAATTGAGGGATTGCTGCAATATTGGAGTGGCACTGAATGAGCGTCTGCTGCACTATTGGAGTGTCAGTAATTGAGGGTGTGCTGCACTTTTGGTGGGTCAGTTATTGAGGGTTTGCTGCACTGTTGGAGTGTCAATAATTCAGGGTGTACTGTACTAATGGAGTATCAGTAATTGAGGGTGGGCTGCACTAATTTTGTCAGTAATTGAGGGTGTGCTGCACTATTGGAGTGTCAGTTAATGAGGGTGTGCTGCATTATTGGAATGTCAGTAATTGAGGGTGTGCTGCACTATTGGAGCGTCAGTAATTGAGGGTGTGCTGCATAATTGCGGTGTCCGTAATTGAGGGTGTGCTGCACTATTGGAGTGTCAGTACTTGAGAGTGTGCTGCACTATTGGAGGGTCAGTAATTCAGGGTGTGCTGCACTATTGGAGTGTCAGTACTTGAGAGTGTGCTGCACTATTGTTGGGTCAGTAATTGAGGGTGTGCTGCACTATTGGAGTGTCAGTAATTGAGGTGTGCTGCACGATTAGGCGGTCAGAAATTGAGGGTGTGCTGCCATATTGGAGTGTCAGTAATTGAGAGTGTGCTACACTAATTTATTGTCAGTAATTGAGGGTGTGCTGCTCTTTTGGTGGGTCAGTTATTGAGGGTTTGCTGCACTGTTGGAGTGTCAATAATTCAGGGTGTACTGTACTAATGGAGTATCAGTAATTGAGGGTGGGCTGCACTAATTTTGTCGGTAATTGAGGGTGTGCTGCACTATTGGAGTGTCAGTTAATGAGGGTGTGCTGCATTATTGGAATGTCAGTAATTGAGGGTGTGCTGCACTATTGGAGCGTCAGTAATTAAGGGTGTGCTGCACAATTGCGGTGTCCGTAATTGAGGGTGTGCTGCACTATTGGAGCGTCAGTAATTGAGGGTGTGCTGCACAATTGCGGTGTCCGTAATTGAGGGTGTGCTGCACTATTGGAGTATCAGTACTTGAGAGTGTGCTGCACTATTGGAGGGTCAGTAATTCAGGGTGTGCTGCACTATTGGAGTGTCAGTACTTGAGAGTGTGCTGCACGATTAGGCGGTCAGAAATTGAGGGTGTGCTGCCATATTGGAGTGTCAGTAATTGAGAGTGTGCTACACTAATCTATTGTCAGTAATTAAGGGTGTGCTGCACTATTGGAGTGTCTGTATTTGAGGGTGAGCTGCACTGTTGGAGTGTCAGTAATGGAGGGTTTGCTGCACTATTGGAGTGTCAGTAATTGAGGGTGTGCTGCACTATTGGAGTGTCAGTACTTGAGAGTGTGCTGCACTATTGGAGGGTCAGTAATTCAGGGTGTGCTGCACTATTGGAGTGTCAGTAATTGAGAGTGTGCTGTAATATTGGAGTGTCAGTAATCGAGGGTAAGATGCACTATTGGAGTGTCAGTATTTGAGGGTGTGCTGCACTATTGGAGTGTCCGTTATTGAGGGTGTGCTGCACTATTGGAGTGTCCGTAATTGTCGATGTGCTGCACTATTGGTGGGTCAGTTATTGAGGGTTTGCTGCACTATTGGTGTGTTAATAATTGAGGGTGTGCTGCACTAATGGAGTATCAGTAATTGAGGGTGGGCTGCACTAATTTTGACAGTAATTGAGGGCCTGCTACACTATTGGAGTGTCAGTAATTGAGGGTGTGCTGCACAATTTGAGTGTCAGTAATTGCCGGTGTGCTGCAATATTGGAGAGTCACTAATTGAAGGTGTGCTGCACTTTTGGAGTGCTGTAGGAATTGAGGATGTGCTGTACTATTGGAGGGGAAGTAATTGAGGGTGAGCTGCATTATTGGAGTGTCATTAATCGAGGGTGTGCTGCACTATTGGAGTGTTAGTAATTGAGGGTTGCTGCTCAAATTTATTGTTGGTAATCGAGGGTGTGCTGCACTACTGTAGTGTTAGTAATTGAGGGTTTGCCGCACTATTGGAGTGTCTGTATTTGAGAGTGTGCTGCACTATTGGAAGGTCAGTAATTAAAGGTGTGCTTCACTATTGGAGTGTCAGTAATTGAGGGTGTGCTGCACGATTAGGCTGTCAGTAATTGAGAGTGTGCTGTAATATTGGAGTGTCAGCAATCGAGGATAAGCTGCACTATTGGAGTGTCAGTAATTGGGGGTGTGCTGCACTAATTTATTGTCAGTAATCGAGGGTGTGCTGCACTATTGTAGTGTCAGTAATTTAGGGTGTGCTGCACTATTAGGGTGTCAGGAATTGAGGGTGTGCTGCAAATTTGGAGTGTCAGTAATTGAGGGTGAGCTGCTTTATTGGAGTGTCAGTAAATAAGCGAGTGCTGCACTATTGGAGTGTCAGTAATTGAGGGTGTGCCACACTATTGGTGGGTCAGTTATTGAGGGTGTGCTGCACTAGTGGAGTATCAGTAATTGAGGGTGTGCTGCACTAATTTTGTGTCAGTAATTAAAGGTTTGCTGCACTATTGGAGTGTCAGTAATTGAGGGTGGGCTGCATTAATTTTGTGTCAGTAATTGAGGGTGTGCTGCACTATTGGAGCGTCAGTAATTGAGGGTATACTGCACTATTGGAATGTCAGTAATTGAGGGTTTGCTGCAGTATTGGAGCGTCAGTAATTGAGGATGTGCTGCACCATTGGAGTGTCAGTAATTCAGGATGTGCTGCACTATTGGACTGTCAGTAATTGAGGGTGTGCTGCACGATTAGGCTGTCATTAATTGAGTGTGTGCTGCCATATTGGAGTATCAGTAATTGAGGGTGTGCTGCACTATTGGAGTTTCAGTAATTGAGGGTGTGCTGGACTATAGGAGTGTCAGTAATTGAAGGTGTGCTGCACTATATGAGTTACAGTAATTGAGTGTGTGCTGCACTATTGGAGTGTCAGTAATTGAGGGGGTGCTGCACTATTGGAGGGTCAGTAATTCAGTGTGTTCTGCCCTATTGGAGGGTCAGTAACTGAGGGTTTGCTGCACTATTGGAGTGTTAGTAACTGAGGGTGTGCTGTACTATTGGAATGTCAGGAATTGAGGGTGTGCTGGACTATAGGAGTGTCAGGAATTGAGGGTGTGCTGCACTATCTGAGTGACAGTAATTGAGTGTGTGCTGCACTACTGGAGTGTCAGTAATTGTGGGGGTGCTGCACTATTGCCGTGTCAGTAATTGAGGGTGTGCTGCACTATTGGAGTGTCATTAATTGAGGGTGTGCTGCATTACTGGAGTGTCAGTAACTGAGGGTGTGCTGCACTATTGGAGTGTCAGTAACTGAGGGTGTGCTGCACTATTGCAGTGTCATTAATTGAGGGTGGGCTGCACTAATTTTGTCAGTAATTGAGGGCCTGCTACACTATTGGAGTGTCAGTAATAGAGGGTGTGCTGCACAATTGGAGTGACAGTAATTGCCGGTGTGCTGCAATATTGGAGAGTCACTAATTGAAGGTGTGCTGCACTATTGGAGTGTCCGTAAATGAGGGTGTGTTGCACTTTTGGTGGGTCAGTTATTGAGGGTTTGCTGCACTATTGGAGTGTCAATAATTCAGGGTGTGCTGCACTAATGGAGTATCAGTAATTGAGGGTGGGCTGCACTAATTTTGTCAGTAATAGAGGGTGTGCTGCACTATTGGAGTGTCAGTCAATGAGGGTGTGCTGCATTATTGGAGTGTCAGTATTTGAGGGTGTGCTGCACTATTGGAGTGTCCGTTATTGAAGGTGTGCTGCACTATTGGAGTGTCCGTAATTGAGGGTGTGCTGCACTATTGGAGTGTCAGTCAATGAGGGTGTGCTGCATTATTGGAGTGTCAGTATTTGAGGGTGTGCTGCACAATTGGAGTGTCAGTAATTGTGGGTGTACTGCACTATTGGAGTGTCCGTTATTGAAGGTGTGCTGCACTTTTGGAGTGCTCTAGTAATTGAGGTTGTGCTGTACTATAGGAGGGGAAGTAATTGAGGGTGTGCTGCACAATTGGAGTGTCAGTAATTGAGGGTGTGCTGCACTATTGGAGTGTCAGTAATTGAGGGTGTGCTGCACTATTGGTGGGTCAGTTATTGAGGGTGTGCTGCACTATAGGAGTGTCAGTAATTGAGGGTGTGCTGCACTATTGGTGGGTCAGTTATTGAGGGTTTGCTGCACTATTGGAGTGTCAATAATTGAATGTGGGCTGCACTATTGGAGTGTCAGTAATTGAGGGTGTGCTGCACAATTGAAGCGTCAGTAATTGTGGATGTATTGCACTATTGGAGTGTCAGTAATTGAGGGTGTGCTGCATTGTAGGGGTGTCAGTAATTGAGGGTGTGCTGCACTATTGGTGTGTCAATAATTGAGGGTGTGCTGCGCTATTGGAGTGTCAATAATTGAATGTGGGCTGCACTATTGGAGTGTCAGTAATTGAGGGTGTGTTGCACTATTGGAGTGTCAGTAGTTGAAGGTGTGCTGCACTATTGGAGTGTCACTAATTGAGGGTGTGCTGCACTATTGGAGTGCCAGTAATTGAGGGTCTGTTGCACTATTGGAGTGGCAGTCTCTGAGGGTGCACTGTTGAAGGTGTGCTGCACTATATGAGTTACAGTAATTGAGGGTGTGCTGCACTATTGGAGTGTCATTAATTGAGGGTGTGCTGCACTATTGGAGTGTCAGTATTTGAGGGTGTGCTGCACTATTGGAGTGTCAGTAACTGAGGGTGTGCTGCACTATTGCAGTGTCATTAATTGAGGGTGGGCTGCACTAATTTTGTCAGTAATTGAGGGCCTGCTACACTATTGGAGTGTCAGTAATAGAGGGTGTGCTGCACAATTGGAGTGACAGTAATTGCCGGTGTGCTGCAATATTGGAGAGTCACTAATTGAAGGTGTGCTGCACTATTGGAGTGTCCGTAAATGAGGGTGTGTTGCACTTTTGGTGGGTCAGTTATTGAGGGTTTGCTGCACTATTGGAGTGTCAATAATTCAGGGTGTGCTGCACTAATGGAGTATCAGTAATTGAGGGTGGGCTGCACTAATTTTGTCAGTAATAGAGGGTGTGCTGCACTATTGGAGTGTCAGTCAATGAGGGTGTGCTGCATTATTGGAGTGTCAGTATTTGAGGGTGTGCTGCACTATTGGAGTGTCCGTTATTGAAGGTGTGCTGCACTATTGGAGTGTCCGTAATTGAGGGTGTGCTGCACTATTGGAGTGTCAGTCAATGAGGGTGTGCTGCATTATTGGAGTGTCAGTATTTGAGGGTGTGCTGCACAATTGGAGTGTCAGTAATTGTGGGTGTACTGCACTATTGGAGTGTCCGTTATTGAAGGTGTGCTGCACTTTTGGAGTGCTCTAGTAATTGAGGTTGTGCTGTACTATAGGAGGGGAAGTAATTGAGGGTGTGCTGCACAATTGGAGTGTCAGTAATTGAGGGTGTGCTGCACTATTGCAGTGTCAGTATTTCAGGGTGTGCTACACTATTGGAGTGTCAGTAATTGAGGGTGTTCAGCACTATTGGTGGGACAGTAATTGAGGGTGTGCTGCCATATTGGTGTGTCAGTAATTGAGGGTGTGCTGTACTATTGTAGTGTCAGTAATTGAGGGTGTGCTGCACTATAGGAGTGTCAGTAATTGAGGGTGTGCTGCACTATCTGAGTGATAGTAATTGAGTGTGTGCTGCACTATTGGAATGTCAATAATTGAGGGGGTGCTGCACTATTGGAGAGTCAGTAATTGAGGGGGTGCTGCACTATTGGAGAGTCAGTAATTGAGGGCGTGCTGCAGTTTTGGAGTGCTGTAGTAATTGAGGGTGTGCTGTACTATCGGAGGGTAAGTAATTGAGGGTGTGCTGCACTATTGGAGTGTCAGTAATTGAGGGTGTGCTGCACTATTGAAGTGTCAGTAATTGAGGGTGTGCTGCACTATTGGAGTGTCAGTAACTGAGGGTGTGCTGCACTATTGGAGTGTCAGTAACTGAGGGTGTGCTGCAATATTGCAGTGTCAGTGAATGAGCGTTTGCTGCACTATTGGAGTGTCATTAATTGAGGGTGGGCTGCACTAATTTTGTCAGTAATTGAGGGTCTGCTACACTATTGGAGTGTCAGTAATAGAGGGTGTGCTGCAGTATTGGTGGGTCAGTTATTGAGGGTTTGCTGCACTATTGGAGTGTCAATAATTGAATGTGGGCTGCACTATTGGAGTGTCAGTAATTGAGGGTGTGCTGCACAATTGAAGCGTCAGTAATTGTGGATGTATTGCACGATTGGAGTGTCAGTAATTGAGGGTGTGCTGCATTGTAGGGGTGTCAGTAATTGAGGGTGTGCTGCACTATTGGTGTGTCAATAATTGAGGGTGTGCTGCGCTATTGGAGTGTCAATAATTGAATGTGGGCTGCACTATTGGAGTGTCAGTAATTGAGGGTGTGTTGCACTATTGGAGTGTCAGTAGTTGAAGGTGTGCTGCACTATTGGAGTGTCACTAATTGAGGGTGTGCTGCACTATTGGAGTGCCAGTAATTGAGGGTCTGTTGCACTATTGGAGTGGCAGTCTCTGAGGGTGCACTGTTGAAGGTGTGCTGCACTATATGAGTTACAGTAATTGAGGGTGTGCTGCACTATTGGAGTGTCAGTAAATGAGGGTGTGCTGCACTATTGGAGTGTCAGTATTTGAGGTTGTGCTGCACTATTGGAGTGCCAGTAATTGAGATTGTCCTGCATTATTCGAGAGTCAGTAATTGATGGTGTGCTGCACTATTGATGTGGCAGTACTTGAGGGTGTGCTGCAGTATTGCAGTGTCAGTCTTTGAGGGTGTGCTGCACTATTGCAGTGTCAGTATTTCAGGGTGTGCTGCACTATTGGAGTGTAAGTAATTGAGGGTGTGCTGAAGTATTAGGGTGTCAGTTATTGAGGTTGAACTGCACTGTTGGAGTCTCAGTAAATCAGCGTGTGCTGCACTATTGGAGTGTCAGTAATTGAGGGTGTGCTGCACTATTGAAGTTTCAGTAATTGAGGGTGTGCTGCATCATTAAGCTGTCATTAATTGAGGGTGTGCTGCACTATTGGAGTGTCAGTAATTGAGGGTCTGTTGCAATATTGGAGTTTCAGTAATTGAGGGTGTGCTGCACTATTGGAGTGTCAGTAATTGCGGGTGTGGTGCACTATTGGAGTGTCAGTAATTGAGGGTGTGCTGTGCTGTTGGACTGTCAGTAATTGAGGGTGCGCTGCTTTATTGGAGTGTCATTAATTGAGGGTGTGCTGCACTTTTGGTGTGTCAGTAAATGAGGGTGTGCTGCACTATTGGAGTGTCAGTATTTGAGGGTGTGCTGCACTATTGGAGTGTCAGTAATTGAGGCTGCACTGCAGCATTGGAGTGTCAGTAATTGAGGATGTCCTGCACTATTCGAGAGTCAGTAATTGATGGTGTGCTGCACTATTGATGTGCCAATACTTGAGTGTGTGCTGCAGTATTGCAGTGTCAGTCTCTGAAGGTGTGCTGCACTATTGCAGTTTCAGTATTTCAGGGTGTGTTGCACTATTGGAGTGTAAGTAATTGAGGGTGTGCTGAAGTATTAGGGTGTCAGTTATTGAGGTTGAGCTACACTATTGGAGTCACAGTAAATCAGCGTGTGCTGCACTATTGGAGTGTCAGTAATTGAGGGTGTGCTGCACTATTGGAGTATCGGTAATGGAGGGTGTGCTGCACTATTGGAGGGTCAGTAATTCAGTGTGTGCTGCATTATTGGAGGGTCAGTAATTGAGGGTGCGCTGCAGTATTGCAATATTAGTAATTGAGGGTGGGCAGCACTAATTTTGTGTCAGTAATTGAGGGCCTGCTGCACTATGGGTGTGTCAGTAATTGAGGGTGTGTTGGACTATTGGGGTGTCAGTAGTTGAAGGTGTGCTGCACTATTGGAGTGTCAGTAACTGGGGGTGTGCTGCACTATTGGAGTGTCATTATTTCAAGGGTGTGCTGCACTATTGGAGTGTCCGTAATTGAGGGTGTGCTGCACGATTAGACTGTCATTAATTGAGGGTGTGCAGCACTATTGGAGTGTCAGTAATTGAGGGTGTGTTGCACTATTGGAGTGTCAGTAATTGAGGGTATGCTGCACTATTGGAGTGTCAGTAATTGAGGGTGTGCTGCACTATTGGAGTGTCAGTAATTGAGGGTGTGCTGCACTAATTTTGTGTCCGTAATTAAGGGTTTGCTGCACTATTGGAGTGTCAGGAATTGAGGTTGTGCTGCACTAATTTTGTGTCAGTAATTGAGGGTTTGCTGCACTATTGGAGTGTCAGTAATTGAGGGTTTGCTGCACTAATTTTGCGTCAGTAATTGAGGGCCTGCTGCACTATGGGTGTGTCAGTAATTGAGGGTGTGTTGGACTATTGGGGTGTCAGTAGTTGAAGGTGTGCTGCACTATTGAAGTGTCAGTAATTGAGGGTGTGCTGCACCATTGGAGTGTCAGTAGTTGAAGGTGTGCTGCACTATTGGAGTGTCAGTAGTTGAAGGTGTGCTGCACTATTGGAGTGTCACTAATTGAGGGTGTGCTGCACTATTGGAGTGTCAGTAATTGAGGGTGTGCTGCACTAATTTTGTGTCAGTAATTAAGGGTTTGCTGCACTATTGGAGTGTCAGGAATTGAGGGTGTGCTGCACTAATTTTCTGTCAGTAATTGAGGGTTTGCTGCACTATTTTAGTGTCAGTATTTGAGGGTGTGCTGCGCAATTGGAGTGTCAGTAATTGAGGGTGGGCTGCACCATTGGGGTGTCAGTAATAGAGAGTGTGCTGCACTATTGGAGTGTCAGTAATTGAGGGTGTGCTGCATTATTGGAGTGTCTGTAATTGAGGGTGAGCTGTAGTACTGGAGTGTCAGTAATTGAGGGTGTGCTGCAGTATTGGAGTATCACTAATTGAGGGTGTGCTGCACTATTGGAGGATCAGTAATTCAGTGTGTGCTGCATTATTGGAGTGTCAGTAATTGAGGGTGTGCTGCACTTTTGGTTGGTCAGTTATTGAGGGTGTGCTGCACTATTAAGGTGTCAGTAGTTGAGGGTGTGCTGCAATATTGGAGTGTCAGTAATTGAGAGTGTGCTGCACTATTGGAGTGTCTGTAATTGAGGGTGAGCTGCAGTATTGGAGTGTCAGTAATTGAGGGTGTGCTGCACTATTGGAGGATCAGTAATTCAGTGTGTGCTGCATTATTGGAGGGTCAGTAATTGAGGGTGTGCTGCACTATTGGAGTGTCATTAAGAGAGGGCCTGCTGCAGTATTGGAGAGCCATTAATTGAGGGTGTGCTGCACTATTGGAGTGTCAGTACTTGAGCGTGTGCTGCACTATTGGAGGGTCAGTTTTTGAGGTGTGCTGCACTATTGGCATGTCAGTAATTGAGGGTTTGCTGCAGTATTGGAGCATCAGTAATTGAGGGTGTGCTGCACCACTGGAGTGTCCTTAATTGAGGCTGTGCTGCACTATTGGAGTGTCCGTTACTGAGGGTGTGCTGCACTATTGAAGTGTCAGTAATTCAAGATGTGCTGCACTATTAGAGTGTCAGTAATTGAGGGGTGCTGCACGATTAGGCTGTCAGTAGTTGAGGGTGCGCTGCACTATTGGAGTGTCAGTAATTGAGGGTGTGCTGCACTATTGGAGTGTCAGTAATTGCGGGTGTGGTGCACTATTGGACTGTCAGTTAATGAGGATGTCCTGTGCTATTGGAGTGTCAGTAATTGAGTCAGTGCTGCACTATTGGTGTGCCAGTAATTGATTTTGTGCTGCACTATTGGAGTGTCAGTAATAGAGGGTATGCTGCACTATTGGAGTGTCAGTAATAGAGGGTGTGTTTCACTATGGGAGCGTCAGAAATTGAGGGTGTGCAGCAATATTGGAGTTTCAGTATTTGAGGGTGTGCTGCACTATTGGAGTATCAGTATTAGAGAGTGTGCTACACTATTGGAGTGTCGGTAATTGAGGGTGTGCTGCACAATTGGAGTGTCCGTAAGTAAGAATGTGCTGCACTATTGCAGTGTCAGTATTTGAGGGTGTGCTGCACTATTGGAGGGTCAGTAAATTGAGGGTGAGCTGCAGTATTGGAGTGTCAGTAATTTAGGGTGTGCTGCACTAATTTTGTGTCAGTAATTGAGGGTTTGCTGCACTATTGGAGTATCAGTAATTGAGGGTGGACTGCACTATTGGAGTGTCAGTAACTGAGAGTGTGCTGCACTATTGCAGTGTCAGTATTTGAGGGTGTGCTGCACTGTTGGAGGGTCAGTAATTGAGGGTCTGCTGCACTATCAGGGTGTCAGTAATTGAGGGTGTGCTGCAATATTCGTGCGTCAGTAATTGAGAGTGTGCTGCACTATTGGAGTGTCTGTAACTGAGGGTGAGCTGCAGTAATGGAATTTCAGTAATTGAGGTTGTTCTGCACTATAGGAGTGTCAGTATTTGAGGGTGTGCTGCACTATTGGAGTGTCACTAATTCAGGGTGTGCTGCACTGTAGGAGTGTCAGTAATTGAGGGTGTGCTGCACTATAGGAGTGTCAGTAATTGAGGTTGTTCTGCGCTATAGGAGTGTCAGTATTTGAGGGTGTGCTGCACTATTGGAGTTCCAGTAATTTATGGTGTGCTGCACGATTGGAGTGTCAGTATTTGAGGGTGTGCTGCGCTATTGAACTGTCCTTAATTGAGGGTGTGCTGCACTATTGGAGTGTCAGTAATTGAGGGTGTTCTGCACTATAGGAGTGTCAGTATTTGAGGGTGTGCTGCACTATTGGAGTGCCAGTAATTTATGGTGTGCTGCACGATTGGAGTGTCAGTATTTGAGGGTGTGCTGCGCTATTGGAATGTCCTTAATTGAGGGTGTGGTGGTCTATTGGTGCGTCAGTAATTGAGCATGTGCTGCACTGTTAGAGTGTCAGTAATTGAGGGTGTGCTGCACTATTGGTGTGTCAGTATCAGAGGGTGTGCTGCAGTATTGGAGGGTCAGTAATTGAGAGTGTGCTGCAATATTAGAGGTTCAGTAATTGAGTGTCTGCTCCACTATTGGAATGCCAGTTAATGAGGGTGTGCTGTACTATTGGAAGGTCAGTAATTGAGGGTGTGGTGCTCGATTGGAGTGTCAGTAATTGAGGGTGTGATGCACTATTGGAGTGTCAGTAATTGAGAGTGTGCTGCACTATTGGAGTGTCAGTAATTGAGCGTGTGCTGCACTATTGGAGGGTCGGTTTTTGAGGTGTGCCGCACCATTGGCATGTCAGTAATTGAGGGTTTGCTGCAGTATTGGAGCATCAGTAATTGAGGGTGTGCTGCACCACTGGAGTGTCCTTAATTGAGGCTGTGCAGCACTATTGGAGTGTCCGTAACTGAGGGTGTGCTTCATTATAGTTGTGTTAGTAATTGAGCGTGTTGTGCACTATTGGAGTGTCAGTAATTGAGGGTGTGCTTCACTATTGGAGTGTCTGTAATTGTGGGTGTGCTGCACTATTGGAGTGTCAGTAATTGAGGGTGTGCTGCACTATTGGAGTGTCAGTAATTGAGAGTGTGCTGCACTATTGGAGTGTCAGTAAATGAGGGTTTGCTGCACTTTTGGAGTATTAGTAATTGAGGGAGGGCAGCACTAATTTTATGTCAGTAAATGAGGGTCTGCTGCACTGTTGGAGTGTCTGTAATTGAGTCAGTGCTGCACTGTTGGAGTGTTAGTAATTGAGTCAGTGCTGCACTATTGGAGTGTCAGTAATTGTGGGTGTGCTGCACCATTGGAGTGTCAGTAATTGAGGGTGTGCTGCACTATTGGAGTGTCAGTAATGAGGGTCAGCTGCACTATTGGAGTGTCAGTAAATGAGGGTGTGCTGCACTATTGGAGTATTAGTAATTGAGGGAGGGCAGCACTAATTTTAGGTCAGTAAATGAGGGCCTGCTGCACTATTGGTGTGTCAGTAATTGCGGGTGTACTGCAATATTGGAGTGTCAGTAATTCAGTTTGTGCTGCACTATTGGAGTGTCAGTAATTGAGGGTGTGCTTCACCACTGGAGTGTCCTTAATTGAGGCTGTGCTGCACTATTGGAGTGTCCCTAAGAGAGGGCCTGCTGCAGTATTGGAGTGACAGCAATTGAGGGTGTGCTGCACTATAGTTGTGTTAGTAATTGAGCGTGTTGTGCACTATTGGAGTGTCAGTAATTGAGGGTGTGCTTCACTATTGGAGTGTCAGTAATTGAGGGTGTGCTGCACTATTGGAGTGTCAGTAATTGAGGGTGTGTTGCCATATTGGAGTGTCAGTATTTGAGGCTGTGCTGCATTATTGGAGGGTCAGTAATTGAGGGTCTGCTGCACTGTTGGGGTGTCAGTAATTGATGGTGTGCTGCACTATTGGCCTGCCAGTAATTGAGGGTGTGTTGCACGATTAGGGTGTCAGTAATAGAGAGTGTGCTGCACTATTGGAGTGTCAGTAATTGAGGGTGTGCTGCAATATTGGAGTGTCAGTAATAGAGAGTGTGCTGCACTATTGGAGTGTCTGTAATTGAGAGTGAGCTACAGTATTGGAGTGTCAGTAATTGAGTGTGTGCTGCTGTATTGGAGTGTCAGTAATTGAGGGTGTGCTGCACTATTGGTTGGTCAGTTATTGAGGGTGTGCTGCACTATTAAGGTGTCAGTAGTTGAGGGTGTGCAGCAATATTGGAGTGTCAGTAATTGAGAGTGTGCTGCACTATTGTATTGTCTGTAATTGAGGGTGAGCTGCAGTATTGGAGTAACAGTAATTGAGGGTGTGCTGCACAATTGGAGGATCAGTAATTCAGTGTGTGCTGCATTATTGGAGGGTCAGTAAATGAGGGTGTGCTGCACTATTGGAGTGTCATTAAGAGAGGGCCTGCTGCAGTATTGGAGAGCCATTAATTGAGGGTGTGCTGCACTATTGGAGTGTCAGTAACTGAGGGTGTGCTGCATTATAGGAGTGTCAGTAATTGAGGGTTTGCTGCAGTATTGGAGCATCAGTAATTGAGGGTGTGCTGCACCACTGGAGTGTCCTTAAGTGAGGCTGTGCTGCACTACTGGAGTGTCCGTAACTGAGGGTGTGCTGCACTATTGAAGTGTCAGTATTTCAAGATGTGCTGCACTATTGGAGTGTCAGTATTTGAGGCTGTGCTGCATTATTGGAGGGTCAGTAATTGAGGGTCTGCTGCACTGTTGGGGTGTCAGTAATTGATGGTGTGCTGCACTATTGGCCTGCCAGTAATTGAGGGTGTGTTGCACGATTAGGGTGTCAGTAATAGAGAGTGTGCTGCACTATTGGAGTGTCAGTAATTGAGTGTGTGCTGCAATATTGGAGTGTCAGTAATAGAGAGTGTGCTGCATTATTGGAGTGTCTGTAATTGAGGGTGAGCTACAGTATTGGAGTGTCAGTAATTGAGTGTGTGCTGCTGTATTGGAGTGTCAGTAATTGAGGGTGTGCTGCACTATTGGTTGGTCAGTTATTGAGGGTGTGCTGCACTATTAAGGTGTCAGTAGTTGAGGGTGTGCAGCAATATTGGAGTGTCAGTAATTGAGAGTGTGCTGCACTATAGTATTGTCTGTAATTGAGGGTGAGCTGCAGTATTGGAGTAACAGTAATTGAGGGTGTGCTGCACAATTGGAGGATCAGTAATTCAGTGTGTGCTGCATTATTGGAGGGTCAGTAAATGAGGGTGTGCTGCACTATTGGAGTGTCATTAAGAGAGGGCCTGCTGCAGTATTGGAGAGCCATTAATTGAGGGTGTGCTGCACTATTGGAGTGTCAGTAACTGAGGGTGTGCTGCATTATAGGAGTGTCAGTAATTGAGGGTTTGCTGCAGTATTGGAGCATCAGTAATTGAGGGTGTGCTGCACCACTGGAGTGTCCTTAAGTGAGGCTGTGCTGCACTACTGGAGTGTCCGTAACTGAGGGTGTGCTGCACTATTGAAGTGTCAGTATTTCAAGATGTGCTGCACTATTGGAGTGTCAGTATTTGAGGCTGTGCTGCATTATTGGAGGGTCAGTAATTGAGGGTCTGCTGCACTGTTGGGGTGTCAGTAATTGATGGTGTGCTGCACTATTGGCCTGCCAGTAATTGAGGGTGTGTTGCACGATTAGGGTGTCAGTAATAGAGAGTGTGCTGCACTATTGGAGTGTCAGTAATTGAGTGTGTGCTGCAATATTGGAGTGTCAGTAATAGAGAGTGTGCTGCATTATTGGAGTGTCTGTAATTGAGGGTGAGCTACAGTATTGGAGTGTCAGTAATTGAGTGTGTGCTGCTGTATTGGAGTGTCAGTAATTGAGGGTGTGCTGCACTATTGGTTGGTCAGTTATTGAGGGTGTGCTGCACTATTAAGGTGTCAGTAGTTGAGGGTGTGCAGCAATATTGGAGTGTCAGTAATTGAGAGTGTGCTGCACTATAGTATTGTCTGTAATTGAGGGTGAGCTGCAGTATTGGAGTAACAGTAATTGAGGGTGTGCTGCACAATTGGAGGATCAGTAATTCAGTGTGTGCTGCATTATTGGAGGGTCAGTAAATGAGGGTGTGCTGCACTATTGGAGTGTCATTAAGAGAGGGCCTGCTGCAGTATTGGAGAGCCATTAATTGAGGGTGTGCTGCACTATTGGAGTGTCAGTAACTGAGGGTGTGCTGCACTATAGGAGTGTCAGTAATTGAGGGTTTGCTGCAGTATTGGAATCAGTAATTGAGGGTGTGCTGCACCACTGGAGTGTCCTTAATTGAGGCTGTGCTGCACTACTGGAGTGTCCGTAACTGAGGGTGTGCTGCACTATTGAAGTGTCAGTATTTCAAGATGTGCTGCACTATTGGAGTGTCAGTAATTGAGGGGGTGCTGCACGATTAGGCTGTCAGTAGTTGAGGGTGCGCTGCACTATTGGAGTGTTAGTAATTGAGGGTGTGCTGCACTATTGGAGTGTCAGTAATTGCGGGTGTGGTGCACTATTGGGGTGTCAGTAAATGAGGATGTACTGTGCTATTGGAGTGTCAGTAATTGAGTGTGTGCTGTGCTATTGGAGTGTCAGTAATTGAGTCAGTGCTGCAGTATTGGTGTGTCAGTATTTGATTTTGTGCTGCACTGTTGGAGTGTCAGTAATAGAGGGTGTGTTTCACTATAGGAGGGTCAGTAATTGAGGGTGTGCAGCAATATTGGAGTTTCAGTAATTGAGGGTGTGCTGCACTATTGGAGTATCAGTATTAGAGAGTGTGCTACACTATTGGAGTGTCGGTAATTGAGGGTGTGCTGCACTATTGGAGTGTCAGTAACTGAGAATGTGCTGCACTATTGCAGTGTCAGTATTTGAGGGTGTGCTGCACTATTGGAGGGTCAGTAAATTGAGGGTGAGCTGCAGTATTGGAGTGTCAGTAATTTAGGGTGTGCTGCACTAATTTTGTGTCTGTAATTGAGGGTTTGCTGCACTATTGGAGTGTCAGTAATTGAGGGTTTGCTGCACTAATGTTGTGTCAGTAATTGAGGGCCTGCTGCACTATTGGAGTGTCATTAATTGAGGGTGGACTGCACTATTGGAGTGTCAGTAATTGAGGGTCTGCTGCACTATCAGGGTGTCAGTAATTGAGGGTGTGCTGCAATATTCGTGCGTTAGTAATTGAGAGTGTGCTGCAGTATTGGAGTGTCAGTAATTGAGGGTGAGCTGCACTATTGGAGTGTCAGTAATTGAGGGTGGGCTGCACTATTGGAGTGTCAGTAACTGAGAGTGTGCTGCACTATTGCAGTGTCAGTATTTCAGGGTGTGCTGCACTATTGGAGGGTCAGTAATGGAGGGTGTGCTGCAGTTTTGGAGTGTCAGTATTTGACGGTGTGCTGCACTATTGGAGTGACAGCAATTGAGGGTGTGCTGCACTACAGTTGTGTCAGTAATTGAAGGTGTGTTGCACTACTGGAGTGTCAGTAATTGAGCGTGTGCTGCATTATTGGATGGTCAGTATTTGAGGGTGGGCTGCACTATTGGAGTGTCACTAATTGTGGGTGTGCTGCACTGTGTGAGTGTCAGTAATTGAGGGTGTTCTGCACTATAGGACTGTCAGTATTTGAGGGTGTGCTGCACTATTGGAGTGCCAGTAATTTATGGTGTGCTGCACGATTGGAGTGTCAGTATTTGAGGGAGTGCTGCGCTATTGGAGTGCCAGTAATTTATGGTGTGCTGCACGATTGGAGTGTCAGTATTTGAGGGTGTGCTGCGCTATTGGAATGTCCTTAATTGAGGGTGTGCTGCTCTATTGGTGGGTCAGTAATTGAGGATGTGCTGCACTGTTAGAGTGTCAGTAATTGAGGGTGTGCTGCACTATTGGTGTGTCAGTATCTGAGGGTGTGCTGCAGTATTGGAGGGTCAGTAATTGAGAGTGTGCTGCAATATTAGAGGTTCAGTAATTGAGTGTCTGCTCCACTATTGGAATGCCAGTTAATGAGGGTGTGCTGTACTATTGGAAGGTCAGTAATTGAGGGTGTGGTGCTCGATTGGAGTGTCAGTAATTGAGGGTGTGCTGCACTATTGGAGTGCCAGTAATTGAGAGTGTGCTGCACTATTGGAGTGTCAGTAATTGAGGGTGTGCTGTACTATTGGAGTGACAGCAATTGAGGGTGTGCTGCACTACAGTTGTTTCAGTAATTGAGGGTGTGCTGCACTATCAGAGTGTCAGTAATTGAGGGTGTACTGCACTATAGGAGTGTCAGTAATTGAGGGTGTGCTGCACTATTGAAGTGACAGCAATTGAGGTTGTGCTGCACTACAGTTGTTTCAGTAATTGAGAGTGTGGTGCACTATTGGAGTGTCAGTAATTGATGGTGTGCTGCAGTATTGGAGTGTCAGTAATTGAGGGTTTGCTGCACAATTGGAGTGTCAGTAATTGAGGGTGTGCTTCACTGTTGGACTGTCAGTAATTGAGGATGTGCTGCACTATTGGAGTGTCAGTAATTCAGGGTGTGCTGAAATATTGAAGTGTCAGTAATTGAGAGAGTGCTGCACTATTGGTGTGTCTGATGGTGTGCTGCACTATTACAGGGTCAGTATTTGAGGCTGTGCAGCAATATTGGAGGGTCAGTAATTGAGGGTCTGCTGCACTGTTGGAGTGTCTGTAATTGAGTCAGTGCTGCACTGTTGGAGTGTTAGTAATTGAGTCAGTGCTGCATTATTGGAGTGTCAGTAATTGTGGGTGTGCTGCACTATTGGAGTGTCAGTAATTGAGGGTGTGCTGCACTATTGGAGTGTCAGTAATTGAGGGTGAGCTGCACTATTGGAGTGTCAGTAAATGAGGGTGTGCTTCACTTTTGGAGTGTCATCAATTGCGGGTGTGCTGCACTATTGGAGTATTAGTAACTGAGTGAGGTCAGCACTAATTTTATGTCAGTAAATGAGGTCCTGCTGCACTATTGGTGTGTCAGTAATTGCGGGTGTACTGCAATATTGGAGTGTCAGTAATTCAGTTTGTGCTGCACTATTGGAGTGTCAGTAATTGAGGGTGTGCTTCACCACTGGAGGGTCCTTAATTGATGCTGTGCTGCACTATTGGAGTGTCCCTATGAGAGGGCCTGCTGCAGTATTGGAGTGACAGCAATTGAGGGTGTGCTGCACTATAGTTGTGTTAGTAATTGAGCGTGTTGTGCACTATTGGAGTGTCAGTAATTGAGGGTGTGCTTCACTATTGGAGTTTCAGTAATTGAAAGTGTGCTGCAATATTGGAGTGTCAGTATTTGAGGCTGTGCTGCACTATTGCAGCGTCAGTAATTGAGAGTGTGCTGCACTATTGGCCTGCCAGTAATTGAGGGTGTGTTGCACGATTGGGGTGTCAGTAATAGAGAGTGTGCTGCACTATCGGAGTGTCAGTAGTTGAGGGTGTGCTGCAATATTGGAGTGTCAGTAATAGAGAGTGTGCTGCATTATTGGAGTGTCTGTAATTGAGGGTGAGCTACAGTATTGGAGTGTCAGTAATTGAGCGTGTGCTGCTGTATTGGAGTGTCAGTAATTGAGGGTGTGCTGCACTATTGGTTGGTCAGTTATTGAGGGTGTGCTGCACTATTAAGGTGTCAGTAGTTGAGGGTGTGCTGCAATATTGGAGTGTCAGTAATTGAGGGTGAGCTGCAGTATTGGAGTGTCAGTAATTGAGGGTGTGCTGCACTATTGGAGGATCAGTAATTCAGTGTGTGCTGCACTATTGGAGGGTCAGTAATTGAGGGTTTGCTGCAATATTGGAGTGTCATTAAGAGAGGGTTGCTGCAGTATTGGAGAGCCATTAATTGAGGGTGTGCTGCAGTATTGGAGTGTTCGTAACTGAGGGTGTGCTGCACTATTGAAGTGTCAGTATTTCAAGATGTGCTGCATTATTGGAGTGTCAGTAATTGAAGGGATGCTCCACGATTAGGCTGTCAGTAGTTGAGGGTGCGCTGCACTATTGGAGTGTCAGTAATTGAGGGTGTGCTGCACTATTGGAGTGTCAGTAATTGCAGGTGTGGTGCACTATTGGAGTGTCAGTAAATGAGGATGTCCTGTGCTTTAGAGTGTCAGTAATTGAGGGTGTGCTGTGCTATTGGAGTGTCAGTAATTGAGTCAGTGCTGCAGTATTGGTGTGTCAGTAATTGATTTTGTGCTGCACTATTGGAGTGTCAGTAATTGAGGGTATGCTGCACTATTGGAGTGTCAGTAATAGAGGGTGTGTTTCACTATAGGAGGGTCAGTAATTGAGGGTGTGCAGCAATATTGGAGTTTCAGTATTTGAAGGTGTGCTGCACTATTGGAGTTTCAGTAATTGAGGGTGTGCTGCACTATTGGAGGGTCAGTAAATTGAGGGTGAGCTGCAGTATTGGTGTGTCAGTAATTTAGGGTGTGCTGCACTAATTTTGTGTCTGTAATTGAGGATTTGCTGCACTATTGGAGTGTCAGTAATTGAGGGTTTGCTGCACTAATATTGTGTCAGTAATTGAGGGCCTGCTGCACTATTGGAGTGTCCGTAACTGAGAGTGTGCTGCACTATTGCAGTGTCAGTATTTGAGGGTGTGCTGCACTGTTGGAGGGTCAGTAATTGAGGGTCTGCTGCACTAATGTTGTGTCAATAATTGAGGGCCTGCTACACTATTGGAGTGTCATTAATTGTGGGTGGGCTGCACTATTGGAGTGTCAGTAACTGAGAGTGTGCTGCACTATTGCAGTGTCAGTATTTCAGGGTGTGCTGCACCATTGGAGGGTCAGTAATTGAGGGTGTGCTGCAGTTTTGGAGTGTCAGTATTTGACGGTGTGCTGCACTATTGGAGTGACAGCAATTGAGGGTGTGCTGCACTACAGTTGTGTCAGTAATTGAAGGTGTGCTGCACTACTGGAGTGTCAGTAATTGAGCGTGTGCTGCATTATTGGATGGTCAGTATTTGAGGGTGGGCTGCACTATTGGAGTGTCACTAATTGAGGGTGTGCTGCACTGTAGGAGTGTCAGTAATTGAGGGTGTGCTGCACTATTGGAGTGCCAGTAATTTATGGTATGCTGCACGATTGGAGTGTCAGTATTTGAGGGTGTGCTGCGCTATTGGATTGTCCTTAATTGAGGGTGTGCTGCTCTATTGGTGGGTCAGTAATTGAGGGTGTGCTGCAATATTGGAGTGTCAGTATCTGAGGGTGTGCTGCAGTATTAGAGGGTCAGTAATTGAGAGTGTGCTGCAATATTAGAGGTTCAGTAATTGACTGTCTGCTCCACTATTGGAATGCCAGTTAATGAGGGTGCGCTGTACTATTGGAAGGTCAGTAATTGAGGGTGTGGTGCTCGATTGGAGTGTCAGTAATTGAGGGTGTGCTGCACTATTGGAGTGTCAGTAATTGAGAGTGTGCTGCACTATTGGAGTGTCAGTAATTGAGGGTGTGCTGCACTATAGGAGTGTCAGTAATTGAGGGTGTGCTGCACTATTGGGGTGTCAGGAAATGAGGGTGTGCTGCAATGTTGGAGTGTCAGTAATTGAGGGTGTGCTGCATTATTGGAGGGTCAGTATTTAAGGGTATTCGTCACTATTGGAATGTCACTAATTGAGGGTTGCCTGCTCTATTGGAGGGTCAGTAATTGAGGGTTGCCTGCACTATTGGAGTGTCAGTAACTGAGGGTGTGCTGCACTAAGGCAGTGTCAGTATTTCAGAATGTGCTTAACTATTGGAGTGTCAGTAATTGAGGGTTTGCTGCACTATTAGGGTGCCAGTTATTGAAGAGTGTGTTGCGATATTGGAGTGTCAGTAATTGAGAGTGTGCTGCACTATTGGAGTGTCAGTAATTGAGGCTGAGCTGCACTATTGGTGGGTCAGTTATTGAGGGTGTGCTGCACTATTGGAGTATCAGTAATTGAGGGTGGGCTGCACCAATTTTGTGTCAGTAATTGAGGGCCTGCTGCACTCTTGGAGTGTCAGTAATTGAGGGTGTTCTGCAATATTGGAGGGTCATTAATTGATGGTGTGCTGCAGTTTTGGAGTGTAGTAGTAATTGAGGGTGTGCTGTACTATTGGAGGGTCAGTAATTAAGGGTGTGCTGCTCTATTGGAGTGTCAGAATTTGAGGGTGTGCTGCACTAATGGAGTGTCAGTTATTGAGGGTGTGCTGCACTATTTGAGTTTCAGTAATTGAGCGTGTGTTGCACCATAGGAGTCTCAGGAATTGAGGGTGTGCTGCACTATTGGAGTCTCAGTAATTGAGGTGTGCTGCACTATTGGAGAGTCTGTAATTGCGGGTGTGCTGCCCTAATTTAGTGCCAGTAATTGGGGGTGTGCTGCATTATTGGAGTCTCTGTAATTCAGGGTGTGCTGCACTATTGGTGTGTCAATAACTGAGAGTCTGCTGCACCATTGGAGTGTCAGTAATTGAGGGTGTGCTGCACTATTGGATTGTCAGTAATTGAGTGTGTGCTGCAGTATTGGAGTGTCAGGACTTGATGGTGTGCTGCACTTTTGGAGGGTGAGTAATTGAGGGTATGCTGCAGTATTGGAATTTCAGTAATTGAGGGTCTTCTGCAGTACTGGAGCATTAGTAATTGAGTGTCTGCAGCGCTATTGGAGTGTCAGTAATTGAGGGTGTGCTGCACTACTGGAGTCTCAGTAATTGAGGATTTGCTGCACTATTGGAGTGTCAATTATTGAGGGTGTGCTGCAGTATTGGAGTGTCAGTAAATGAGGAGAGATTAAAGGGACAGTGAGTGAGATCACGGGGTGGTTAAATGGACAGACTGAGATCACGGGGAGGTTGACTGGACAGAGAGTGAGATCACGGGGAGGTAAAGAGGACAGAGTGTGAGATCACCGGGAGGTTACAGGGAAAAAGAGTGAGACCACGGGGAGGTTAAAGGGAAAAAGAGTGAGACCACGGGGAGGTTAAAGGGAAAAAGAGTGAGACCACGGGGAGGTTAAAGGGACAGATAGTGAGATCACCTGGAGGTTAAAGGGACAGAGAGTGAGACCAGTGGGAGTTTAAAGGGACAGAGAATGAGATCACGGGGAGGTTAAAGAGTCAGTGAGTGAGATCACGGGGAGGTTAAAGGAACAGAGTGTGAGATCAAGGGGAGGTTAAAGGAACAGAGAGTGAGATCACGGGGAGGTTAAAGGGTCAGAGAGTGAGATCACGGGGAGGTTAAAGGGACAGAGAGTGAGGTCACGGGGAAGTTAAAGTAACGGAGAGTGAGACCATGGGAGGTTAAAGGGACAGAGAGTGAGAACACGGGGAGGTTAAAGGGACAGAGTGTCACATCACGCGGAGGTTGAAGGGACAATGATTGAGATCACGGGGAGGTTAAAGGGACCAAGAGTGCAATCAAAGGGAGGTTAAAGGGACAGTGAGTGTGATCACGGAGAGGTTAAGGGGACAGCGAGTGAGATCACGGAGAGGTTAAAGGGACAGAGAGTGAGATCACGGGGATGTTAAAGCGACAGAGAGTGAGATCACGGGTAGGTTAAAGGGACAGAGTGTCACATCACGCGGAGGTTGAAGGGACAATGATTGAGATCACGGGGAGGTTAAAGGGACCAAGAGTGCAATCAAAGGGAGGTTAAAGGGACAGTGAGTGTGATCACGGAGAGGTTAAGGGGACAGCGAGTGAGATCACGGAGAGGTTAAAGGGACAGAGAGTGAGATCACGGGGATGTTAAAGCGACAGAGAGTGAGATCACGGGTAGGTTAAAGGGGAAAGAGTGAGACCACGGAGAGGTTAAAGGGACAGAGAGTGAGATCACGGGCAGGTTAAAGGGACAGAGAGTGAGATCACGGGGAGGTTAAAGGGACAGAGAGTGAGATCACGGGGTGGTTAAAGGGACAGAGAGTGAGATCACGGGGAGGTTTAAGGAACAGAGAGTGAGATCAAGGGGAGGTTAAAGGAACAGTGTGAGATTACGGGGAGGTTAAAGGGGCAGAGAGTGAGATTACTGGGAGGTTAAAGGGTAAGAGAGTGAGACGACGAGGAGGATTAGGGGACAGAGAGTGAGTTCATGGGGAGGTTAAAGGGACAGAGAGTGAGATAACGGGGAGGCTAAAGGGACAGAGTGTGAGATCACGCAGAGGTTGAAGGGACAATGAGTGAGATCACGGGCAGGTTAAAGTGACCAAGAGTGAAATCACAGGAAGGTTAAAGGGACCGAAAGTGAGATCACGGGGAGGGTAAAGAGACAGAGAGTGAGATCACGGGGAGGTTTAAGTGACAGAGAGTGAGATTACGGGGAGGTTAAAAGGACAGAGCGTGAGATCACGGGGAGGTTAAAGGGACAGAGAGTGAGACCACTGGGGGTTTAAAGTGACAGAGACTGAGATCACGGGAAGGTTAAAAGGACAGAGTGTGAGGTCACCGGGAGGTTAAAGGGACGGAGAGTAAGACCACGGGGAGGTTGAAGGGACCGAAAGTGAGACCACGGGGAGGTTAAAGGGACAGAGAATGATGCCACTGGGAGTTTAAAGGGACAGAGAATGAGATCCCGAGGAGGTTAAAGTGTCAGCGAGTGAGATCACGGGGAGATTGAAGGGACAGAGAATGAGATCACGGGGTTGTTAAAGCGACAGAGAGTGAGATCACGTGGAGGTTAGAGGGACAGACTGTGAGATCACGGGGAGGTTAAAGGGAAAAAGAGTGAGACCACGGGGAGGTTAAAGGGTCAGAGAGTGAGATCACGGAGTGGTTAAAGAGACAGAGAGTGAGATCACAGGGAGGTTAAAGGAAACAGAGAGTGAGGTCACGGGGAGGTTAAAGGGACAGAGAGTGAGAGCACGGGGAGGTTAAAGGGACAGAGGGTGAGAGCACGGGGAGGTTAAAGGGACAGAGAGTGAGACCATGGGAGGTTAAAGGGACAGAGAGTGAGAACACGGGGAGGTTAAAGGGACAGAGAGCGAGATCACGGGGAGGTTAAAGGGACAGAGTGTGAGATCACCGGTAGGTTAAAGGGACATAGAGTGAGATCACGGGGAGGTTAAAGGGACAGAGAATGAGATCACTGGGAGGTTAAAGGGGCAGACAATGAGATCACGGGGAGGTTAAAGGAAACAGAGAGTGAGGTCACGGGGAGGTTAAAGGGACAGAGAGTGAGAGCACGGGGAGGTTAAAGGGACAGAGAGTGAGAGCACGGGGAGGTTAAAGGGACAGAGAGTGAGACGATGGGAGGTTAAAGGGACAGAGAGTGAGAACACGGGGAGGTTAAAGGGACCGAGTGTGAGATCATGCGGAGGTTGAAGGGACAATGATTGAGATCACGGGGAGGTTAAAGGGACCAACAGTGAAATCAAACGGAGGTTAAAGGGACAGAGAATGTGATCACGGAGAGTTTAAAGGGACAGAGAGTGAGATCACGGGGAGTTTAAAGGGACAGAGAGCGAGGCCACTGGGAGGTTAAATAGGCAGAGAGTGAGACCACGGGGAGGTTAAAGGGACAGAGAGTGAGATCACGCAGAGGCTAAAGGGAAAAAAGAGTGAGACCACGGGGAGTTTAAAGGGACCGAAAGTGAGATCACGGGGAGGTTAAAGAGGCAGAGAGTGAGATCACGGGAAGCTTAAAGGGACAGAGAGTGAGATCACGGGGAGGTTAAAGGGACAGAGAATGAGATCACGGGGAGGTTAAAGGGACAGAGTGTGAGATCACGGGGAGGTTAAAGGGACAGAGTGTGAGATCACGGGGAAGTTAAAGGGACAGAGAGTGAGATCTCGGGGAGGTTAAAGAGACAGAGTGAGACCAGTGGGAGTTTAAAGGGACAGAGAGTGAGATCACGGGGAGGTTAAAGGAACAGTGAGTGAGATTACGGGGAGGTTAAAGGGGCAGAGAGTGAGATTACTGGGAGGATAAAGGGTAAGAGAGTGAAGCGACGAGGAGGATTAGGGGACAGAGAGTGAGCTCATGGGGAGGTTAAAGGGACAGAGAGTGAGACTACCGGGAGGTTAAAGGGACAGAGTGTGAGATCACGCAGAGGTTGAAGAGACAATGAGTGAGATCACGGGGCGGTTAAAGGGACCAAGAGTGAAATCACAGGGAGGTTAAAGGGACCGAAAGTGAGATCACGGGCAGGTTAAAGGGACAGAGAGTGAGATGATGGGGAGGTTAAAGGGACAGAGAGTGAGATCACGGGGAGGTTAAAGGGACAGAGAGTGAGATCACGGGGAGGTTAAAGGGACAGAGAGTGAGATCACGGGGAGGTTAAAGGACAGAGCGTGAGATCACGAGGAGGTTAAAGGGACAGAGAATGACGCCACTGGGAGTTTAAAGGGGCAGAGAGTGAGACAACGGGGAGGATAAAGGGACGGCGAGTGAGATCATGGGGAGGCTAAAGGGACAGAGAATGAGATCACGGGGATGTTAAAGTGACAGAGAGTGAGATCACGGGGAGGTTAGAGTGGCAGACTGTGAGATCATGGGGAGGTTAAAGGGAAAAAGAGTGAGATCACGGGGAGGTTAAAGGGTCAGAGAGTGAGATCACGGGGAGGTTAAAGGGACAGAGAGTGAGGTCACGGGGAAGTTAAAGTAACGGAGAGTGAGACCATGGGAGGTTAAAGGGACAAAGAGTGAGAACACGGGGAGGTTAAAGGGACAGAGTGTTAGATCACGTGGAGGTTGAAGGGACAGAGAGTGAGATCACGGGGAGGTTAAAGGGACAGAGAGTGAGACCACGGCGAGGTCAAAGGGACAGAAAGTGAGATCACGGGGAGGTTAAAGGGACTGAGAGAGAGACCATGGGGAGTTAAAGGGACAGAGAGAGAGACCATGGGGAGTTAAAGGGACAGAGTGTGAGGCCACGGTGAGGTTAACGGAACGGAGGATGGAATAATTGTAGTTCTGATACTCAGAGCACTGTACCTGTAAGGATAAGCCCCTGTTGTTTGATCACATGCCCTGTGTAAACCAATGGGTTATCAAGCACTGGAACCTCTTGGGGAGAGTCCTCATTTCGTTATTGGCCAGGATTTTCGGCTGGTCGGTGAGGGTGTCAGTGTGGGCTCAGCGGGCAGTACCCGGGAGTGGTTGGGATGCCCTTCACTGTCCGCGAGTGGGTTCCAACCGCGATTGGCCGGTTAACAGGCAGCCAATGTGAAACACGGGCTACAGCGTTCAGCACTGCTGGACTGGGGAGAGACGGGAGGAGAGCGAGCACCTGAGGTTCGTGCATTCGCTGGGGTTGGTGTGCGTGGTACAATCTCTCTCAGGCACAGAGCTGCCTCAGGGAACTGAAGGTCTTTAAAATCAAAGATTAAAAACTCAAGATGTGTTAGAAACGGGTCCCCCTCCTCATCGGAAAATGTTATGAATGAAATTTGTACATTTTTATTTCATTTTTCTTTAATATCCTTCTCACGGAGCTTGATGCATATTTGTAACTGCTGCTGCCGCCTTGTAAATAAAGTTCAATGTGTCCACCAAGAAAAGTTGCCTGGGAAGTCAACTCTATAGCAAACTGGCAAGGAGGATAAATCAGACCCGGTGCTGCCCCTCATCCAGAGGTTGTGAGTATCTAAGATAATTAAAAAGGGAGGAAGATATACTCATCCGAGATGCCGCAGTTTGGTGGAATCGATCCCTTTGAACCAGCCGCAGGCGACTGATCTCAATATGTGGAACGTCTTGCGTTCTAGTTTCAAGCCGACGAAATCACCAGGGAGGAAAAGAGGAAAGCGATTCTCCTGAATATTTGTCAGAGCAAAACCTATAGTTTAATTCAAAGTAGACGCCCCCCCCCCCCCCCCCCCCCCCCCCCCAGTTTCCCAGATTTGAAGACCTTCAGTAAATTAGTTGACTTCGTTAAGAGACATTTTCAACCCAAGACCTCAGTCACAATGCAGAGGTTCAGGTTCAATGCACAGAATCAAGCCCCAGAGGATACCATTGCTACCTAAGTGGCGAAATTAAAGCAACTAACGGAATATTGTGATTTGGGTGAAACCCTGAATGACACGCTCTGGGGTCGTTTGGTCTGTGGCGTGCAGGAGGAAGGTATTCAGCGAGGATTGCTGGCTGAAGCGGGTCTTGATTTTAAGGAGGTGTTTGAAAGAGCGCTGGCGATGGCAAGCGCTACAAAGGGGCTCACAAGCGACTCAAGGGGCGCGAAATGGCGCCGTTCCCCCAATCGGGCGGGAAAGGTCAGCCAAAAGTGGAAGGGAAATCCAGGACTCGGCTGCGGAGTCGGGAAACAGCTCCCACTCACCGCAAAACTCGGCAGCAAAATGGAAAATGATTTCTCACCGACATGCAAACAAGCAACACTCCGAGCGATGGACAATTTAAAAAGGTGGAGTGTTGTTTTTGCCCCAGGAGTGGACATCTAATGAAACATTGCAAAGCGAGATTTAAACAGGCTTCCAGGTAACAATTGCAGTTCAATGAAGTCTATAGCGTAGGAGAGCCAGAGACAACCAATCCTGACATTCATTCCTTATTCAACACGAAAGTTGGGGAGACAGAGCCAATTATTGTCACAGCGCAAGTGAACGGTAAATCCTGAAAAATGGAAGTAGACCCGGATGTGTTTTCGGAGAACACGCTTTCAGATATTTAAATAAAGATGATCAACAATTACATTTGGAACAAACATCTGCCAAGTTGAAAACGTACACAGGCGAAGGAATCCAGGTTAAAGGTATCAGCAGAGTAACTGTTCATTATAGACACCGATCGACACAACTCCCAGTGATGGTGGCAGGAGATGAAGGACCAAGCCTTTCTACAGAGTAAGATAGCCAGAAGCTTTTTTCCCAGGATGCAAGAGTCAATTACTCGGGGACATAGATTTAAGGTGAGAGGAGAAAACTATAGACGAGATGTGCGGGGCAAGTTTTATACACAGAGGGTAGTGAGTGTCTGGAATTCGCTGCCAGAGGAGGTGGTGGAAGCAGGTACGATAATGGTGTTTAAGAGGCAGCTTGACAAATACATGAATAGGATGGGAATAGAGGGATACGGACCCTGGAAGTGCAAAATGTTTTAGTTGACGGGCAATTTGATCGGCGCAGGCTTGGAGGGCCGAAGGGCCTGTTCCTGTGCTGTACTTTTCTTTGTTCTTTGCTCTTTGTTCTTGGGTGTAGTTGGTTGAAAGAGGTTAAATTAAACTGGACCGTAACTTTCCAGTTGTGGGCAGGGCGACTGTCAGAGCTGCTAAAGAAATGTGTCCTCAAGGGTGAACTGGGGAACAATCTAAAGCCTACAGGCCAAGATTAACATGGATCCAGGAACAACCCCTCGCTTCCTGAAACCAAGACCGGTGCCAAATGCCCTGAGAGAGAAGGTTGATGCTGAGCTGAACCAGCTAGAGAGGCTGGGCATCAGAAAAGCGCTTCATTTCTCAGAGTGGGCAACACCCCTAGTCCCTGTCCTTAAACCAGACCAGCCCGTCCGGATCAGTGGGGACTGTAAACTGACGGTCAACAGAGCAGCCAAACTGCACAGATACCCTATTCCCAAGATTGACGACTTCTATACCAAACTAGCAGGAAGGACAACGTATACAAAGCTCGACATGAGTCACACGTATCAGATAGGTGGAGGGACAGGTAGTATTGAGGAGGCAGGGAGGCTGCAGAAGGATTTGGACAGGTTAGGAGAATGGGCAAAGAAGTGGCAGATGGAATACAACGTGGGGAAGTGTGAGGTCACGCACTTTGGTAGGAAGAATAGAGGCATAGACTATTTTCTAAATGGGGAGAGAATTCAGAAATCTGGAGCGCAAAGGAACTTGGGAGTCCTAGTCCAGGATTCTCTTAAGGTTAACTTGCAGATTGAAACGGTAGTTAGGAAGGCAAGTGCAATGTTGGCATTTATTTCGAGAGGACTAGAGTATAAAAGCAGGGATGTGCTGCTGAGGCTTTATAAGGCACTGGTCACACCACATTTAGAATATTGTGAGCAATTTTGGGCCCCATATCTCAGGAAGGATGTGCTGGCCCTGGAGAGGGTCCAGAGGAGGTTCATGAGAATGATCCCAGGAATGAGAGGCTTAACATATGAGGAAGGTTTGAGGACTCTGGGTCTATACTCGATGGAGTTCAGAAGGATGAGCGGGGATCTGATTGAAACTTACAGAATACTGAAAGGCCTGGATAGAGTGGACGTGGGGAAGATGTTTCCATTAGTAGGAGAGAGTAGGACCCGAGGGCACAGCCTTAGAGTAAAGGGAAGACCTTTTAGAATAGAGATTAGGAGAAACTTCTTTAGCCAGAGAGTGGTGAATCTATGGAATTCATTGCCACAGAAGGCTGTGGAGGCCAGGTCACTGAGTGTATTTAAGACTGAGATAAGGGGATGATTGGTAAGGGGATCAAAGGTTACAGGGAGAAGGCGGGAGAATGAGGTTGAGAAACTTATCAGCCATGATTGAATGGCGGAGCAGACTCGATGGGCCGAATGGCCTAATTTCTGCTCCTATGTCTTATGCTCTTACGGTCTTATGCTCTAATTCTTGTGTTCTTGTGTTACGGAGTGCGGCATGCGTGGAGGCAGGATTCCTCTGGAGTTCCCCAGCAACCCTCCCTACGGCCAGGTCGGATGACCCCACTGCCCATCTCTCCCTACCCCCACAAACCCCCCCTCCCCCCAACTCTCTCTCCCTCTCTCTCTCTCTCCTGCCACCCATGGGATCTCGCACAGCCGCCACGTGGGGCCTGGGCGTGGCTGCGGTTGGTTGGCGCACTGGACGGCGATGTGGGTGAATGACGGGGATGGGGCGGTGGTGTAGGGGGGGTGGTGGTGGTGGAGGACCCCCCTCAATCAAATAAAAACTGCCAATTCCTCCGCTCCCTACCCCCACTCCCCTCCCCTCCCTCATGAGTGCCGGAGGAGGGAGAGGGGGGGTGGGGCCGCCAAAAAAAAAAAATCCTCCCCCTTTTGACGTCACAAGGGGCGGGGGCATGTCCTCGCCAGCTGGCCCCGCCCACTAGCCGACGGGTCCCACCCTCAACCCCTTGAACCAATCATCACACAGCTCCTACCCCATCCCTCCCCTGATTGGCTTGATCGGGTTGTGACCGAACAATGGGAGAGGGGCTGGGCGCCACTGGCCTTTATAAAGGGGGCAGGGTGCGGGGGTGGGGCCAGCCCTGGCCCCGCAGTTACGCAGTTTGTGCCCCGCTGTTACGCACTCGGTGCCGGTTTGTGGTGAAGGGAGAGGGAAGAGGAGGTGAAGGGAGAGGGAAGAGGAGGTGAAGGGAGAGGGAAGAGGAGGTGAAGGGTGGGTGGCTGGTCAGACATGGTCACCCTTGTTGTGGTTGGAGGAGCCCTCGGTTCTGCAGCTAGAGGAAGGAGCCAGGAGAGAGAGAGAGGTGGGAGAGAGAGAGAGAGGTGGGAGGCGCACCTTCCAAACTGTCCCCATAACTAGCTAAACTAGCACTCCACTAATCCTGACTCCCACTAACCCACCCCTCACTCAAACACACACCACACCTTCTGAACTGTCCCCATAACTAGCTAAACTAGCACTCCTCTCACCCACACACCACGCCTTCCAAACTGTCCCCATCACTAGCTAAACTAGCACTCCACTAATCCTGACTCTCACTAACTTCTGGCTTCTAACTTCTGGCCCCCACCTCCCCGCCTCACCCCATCCCCCTCCCCTCTCTCCCCCCCCCCCCCCGTAAAAAAACAAGAAGTTATCACTTGTCACAACCAACCAGGGTTATTAACTAGCAGGCTGGTAAAACTTGCCCACTAGGTAACTAGGTAGGTGAGTTTAACATTGTTTTTTGTTGCTCGGCGCCGCTGCTAACTAGCGACGTTGACCGTTCGTTTGTTGGTCGGCGCCCCACTAACTAGTGATGTTGACAGTTCGTTTGTTGCTCGGCGCTGCAGCTAACTAGTGACGTTGACCTGCATTCGTTTGTGTCACTGCTAACTAGTGACGTTGCCCTGCGTTTGTTTGCTGGTCGGTGCCGCTGCTAACTAGTGACGTTGACCTGCGTTCGTTTACTGGTCGACGCCGATGCTAACTAGTTGAGTTCACTTAAAGGTTTTGCTTGGTTAACCG
Source organism: Cetorhinus maximus (assembly GCF_964194155.1). NCBI lineage: Eukaryota > Metazoa > Chordata > Chondrichthyes > Lamniformes > Cetorhinidae > Cetorhinus > Cetorhinus maximus. The sequence continues at coordinate 161,624 of NW_027596645.1, forward strand.
ACCGTTTGTTTCGTGCCGTGACACCACAAGTGATGTTAACCATTGTTGACACACAATAAGTTAGAGGCTTTAAAAAAAAAACTTAACTTTCCACTCCTATTACTAGTGGCTGCTCACTTTGTAAACCATCAGACTTTTGAAGTTAAACAAATGGTTTAACCAACATTTAAAGCCTGTTATTTCAAGTAGTAAATGGTTCTATCAGTTATTCAATATCAGTAACCAGTAATTTTCTTACTCTGAAACTAGGTGACTCCATCGCTGCAATATTAGCAGGCTGAGCAGGAAGGACATGTGCAACTGATGCTCAAACTGCACCACCGCTGGAGGACATGGACTGCTTCAGTATCTGAGGAGTGGTGAATGGTGCTGAACATCGCGCAATCGTAAGCGAACATCCTTCAGCTGGAGAGTTGGGGGTGGGGGCACACGAGGGGGAATCGGATTATGACCTGGATAGGAAGAACGTGCAGGGCCAAGAGGAGAAACTGGGGGAGAATGGGCACCCACTCTCAGGTACCAGCTACTCCCTCACTAACACACAGCCTGTACCCACTCTCAGATACCAGCTCCACCCTCACTAACAGACAGCCTGTCCCACTGTCATGCACCAGCTCCTCCCAAACACACAGTCTGCCACACTCAGATATCAGACTCTCCCTCACTAACACACAGCCTGTGCCACTCAATACCAGCTCCTCCCTCACCAGCACACAGCCTGTCCCACTCTCAGATACCAGCTCCTCCCTCACTAATACAGCCTGTCCCAATCTCAGACACCAGCTCCTCCCTCACTAACACAATCTGTCCCACTCTCAGATACCAGCTCCTCGCTCACTAACACAGCCTATCCCACTCTCAGATATCAGCTTCTCCCTCACTAACACACAGCCTGCCCAACTCTCAGATACCAGCTCCTCCCTCACTAACCCAGCCTGTCCCACTCTTAGATACCAGCTCATCCCTCTATAACACAGCCCGTCCCACGCTCAGATATGAGCTCCTACCTCACTAACACACAGCCTGGCCCACTCCGATTCCAGCTCCTTCCTCACTAACACACAATCTATCCCACTCAGACACCAGCTACTCCCTCACTAACACAGCCTGTCCCACTCTCAGATAGCAGCTCCTCCCTTGCTAACACACAACCTGTCCCACTCACACACCAGTACTTCCTCACCAACACACAGCCTATCCCACTCTCAGATACTAGCCCCTCCCTCACTAACACACAGCCTGTCCCACTCTCAGACACCAGTTCCTCCCTCACTAACACACAGCCTGCCCCACTCTCAGATACCAACTCCTCCCGCACTAACACACAGCCTGCCCCATTCTTAGATACCAACTCCTCCCTCACTATCACACAGCCTGTCCCACTCAGATACCAGCTCTTCCCTCAGTAATAGTCTGTCCCACTCTCAGACACCAGCTCCTCCATCACTAGCACAGCCAGACCCACTCAGCTACCAGCTCCTCCCTCACTAATACTCAGCCTGTCCCACTCTCATATACCAGCTCCTCCCTCACTAACACACAGCCTGTCCCACTCTCATATACCAGCTCCTCCCTCACTAACACACAGACTGTCCCACTCTCAGATACCAGCTCCTCCCTCACTAACACAATCTGTCCCACTCTCAGATACCAGCTCCTCCCTCACTAACACACAGACTGTCCCACTCTCAGATACCAGCTCGTCTCTCACTAACGCAGACTGTCCCACTCTCAGATACCAGCTCCTCCCTCACTAACGCAGACTGTCCCACTCTCAAATACCAGCTCCTCCCTCACTAACACACAACTGTCTGACTCAGATAGCAGCTCCTCCCTCACTAACACAGACTGTCCTTCTCTCAGATACCATCTCCTCCCTCACTAATACACAGCCTGTCCCACTCTCAATATCAGCACCTCCCTCACTAACCCCCAGCCTGCCACACTCTCATATACCAGCTCATCCCAAACACACAGCCTGCTACACTCAGATACCAGACTCTCCCTCACTAACACACAGCCTGTGCCACTCAATACCAGCTCCTCTCTCACCAGCTCACAGCCTGTCCCACTCTCAGATACCAGCTCCTCCCTCACTAATAGAGCCTGTCCCAATCTCAGACACCAGCTCCTCCGTCACTAACACAATCTGTCCTACTCTCTGATACCAGCTCCTCCCTCACTAACACAGCCTGTCCCACTCTCAGATACCAGCTACTCCCTCACTAACACACAGCCTGCCCCACTCAGATACCAGCTTCTCCCTCACTAATAAACAGCCTTTCCTACTGTCAGATACCAGCTCCTCCCTCACTAACACACAGCCTATCCCACTCTCAGATACCAGCTCCACCCTCACTAACACACAGCCTGTCCAATTCTCCGATACCAGCTCCTGCCTCACTAATACACAGCCTGTCCCACTCTGATACCAGCACCTCCCTCACTAACACAGCCTGTCCCTCTCTCAGATACCAGCTCCTCCTTCACTAACACAGCCTGTCCCACTCAGTTACCAGCTTCTCCCTCACTAACACACAGCCTGTCCCACTCTCATATACCAGCTCCTCCCTCAAAACACACAACCTGTCCCACTCTCATATACGAGCTCCTCCCTCACTAACACACAACCTGTCCCACTCATACCAGCTCCTCCCTCACTAACACGCAGCCTATCCCACAGTCAGATTCCACCTCCTACATCGCTAACACACAGCCTGTCCCACTCAGAGACCACCTTATCTCTCACTAACACACAGCTTATCCCACTCATATACCAGCTAAACCAGCTCCTACCTCACTAACACATAGCCTGTCCCACTCTCAGACACCAGCTCCTCCCTCACTAACAGACAGCCTGTCCCACTCTCAGATACCAGCTCCTCCCTCATTATCACAGCCTGACCCACACCCCGATACTGTAAACTCCCTCACTAATACAAAGACTGTCTCATTCAGAGACCATCTACTCTCACTAACACACAGCCTATTGTACTCTCAGATAGCAGCTCCTCCCTCACTAACAAACAGCCAGCACCACTCAGCTACCAGCTCCTCCCTCTCTAACACACTGCCTTTCCCACTCTCAGATACCATTTCCTCCCTCACTAACACAGCCTGTCCCATTCAGACACCAGCTCCTCCCTTACTAACACACAGCTTGTCCAACTCAGATACCAGTTGCTCCCTCACTAACACAGCCTGTACCACTCTCATTCACCAGCTCCTCCATCACTAACACAGCCTGTCCCACTCAGCCACCAGCTCCTCCCTCACTAACACACAGCCTGTCCCACATTCAGACACCAGCTCCTCCATCACTCAGACACAGCCTCCCATTCTCAGATACCAGCACCTCCCTCACTAACACAGCCTGCCCCACTCTCATATTCCAGCTCCGCCTTCACTAACACAGCCTGTCCCACTCTCAGCTACCAGCTCCTCCCTCACTAACACAGCCTGTCCCACTCTCAGACACCAGCTCCTCCCTCACTAATATACAGCCTGTCCCACTCTGATACTAGCACCCCCCTCACAACCCCACAGCCTGTCCCACTCTCATATACCAGCTCCTCCTTCACTATCACAGCCTGTCCCACTCAGTTACCAGCTCCTCCCTCACTAACACACAGCCTGTCCCACTATCAGATACCAGCTCCTCTCTCACTAACGCAGACTGTCCTGCTCTCAGATACCAGCTCCTCCCTCACTAACACACAGCCTGTCCCACTCTCATACACCAGCTCCTCCCTAACAGACAGCCTGTCCGACTCAGATACCAGCTCCTCCCTCACTAACACAGCGTGTCCCACTCTCAGATACCAGCTCATCCCGCAATAACACAGCATGCCCCACTCGCAGATATCAGCTCCTCCCTCACTAACACAGCCAGTCCCACACTCAGATACCAGCTACAACCTTGCTAACACACAACCTGTCCCACTCACACACCAGTCCTCCCTCACTAATACAAAGACTGTCTCATTCAGAGACCATCTACTCTCACTTAAATGCAGCCTATCGTACTCTCAGATACCAGCTCCTCCCTCACTAACGCAGCCAGCCCTACTCAGACACCAGCTCCCCCCTATCCAACACACAGCCTGTCCCACTGTCATACACCAGCTCCTCCCAAACACACAGTCTGCCACACTCAGATATCAGACTCTCCCTCACTAACACAGCCTGTCCCACTCTCAGATAGCAGCTCCACCCTTGCTAACACACAACCTGTCCCACTCACACACTAGTACTCCCTCACTAATACACAGCCTATCCCACTCTCAGATACCAGCTCCTCCCTCACTAACACAGCCTGTCCCACTCTCAGACACCAGCTCCTCCCTCACTAATGCACAGCCTGTCCCACTCTGATACCAGCACCTCTCTCACTAAAACAGCCTGTCCCTCTCTCAGATACCAGCTCATCCCTCACTAACACAGCCTGCCCCACTCTCATATTCCAGCTCCGCCTTCACTAGCACAGCCCGTCTCACTCACAGCTACCAGCTCCTCCCTCACTAACACAGCCTGTACCACTCTCAGACACCAGCACCTCCCTTATTAACCCACAGCCTGTCCCACTCTCATATACCAGCTGTGTGTCAGTGAGGGAGGAGCTGGTATCTGAGTGTGTGACAAGCTGTGTGTTAATGAGTGAGGAGCTGGTATATGAGAGTGTGGCAGGCTGTTGGTTAGTGAGGGAGGTGCTGGTATCTGAGATTGGGACAGGCTATATATTAGTGAGGGAGGTGCTGGTAGCTGAGTGGGACTGGCTGTGTTAGTCAAGGAGGAGCTGGAATATGAGAGTGGGGCAGGGTGTGTTAGTGAGGGAGGAGATGGTATCTGAGAATGGGACAGTGTGTTAGTGAGGGTGGAGCTGGTATCTGAGAATGGGACAGGCTGTGTGTTAGTGAGGGTGGAGCTGGTATAAGAGTGGGGCAGGCTGTATGTTGGTGAGGGAGGGGCTGGTATCTGAGAGTGGGATAGGCTGTGTGTTAGAGAGGGAGTAACTGGTATATGAGAGTGGGACAGGCTGTGTGTTATTAAGAGAGGAGCTGGTAGGTGAGAGTGGGACAGGCTTTGTGTTAGTGATGGAGGAGCTGGTATCTGAGAATGGGGCAGGCTGCGTGTTAGTGAGGGAGGAGTTGGTATCTGAGAGTGGGGCAGGCTATGTGTTAGGGAAGGAGGAGCTGGTATTTGAGAGTGGGACAGGCTGTTTGTTAGTGAGGGAGGAGCTGATATCTGAGAGGGACAGGCTGTGTTAGTGAAGAAGGAGCTGGTGTCTGAGAGTGGGACAGGCTGTTTGTTAATGAGGGAGGAGCTGGTATCTGAGAGTGTGGCAGGCTGTGTGTTAGTGAGGGAGGAGCTGGTATCTGAGAATGGGACAGGCTGTGTTAGTGAGGGAGGAACTGGTGTCTGAGAGTGGGACAGGCTGTGTTGTGAGGGAGGAGCTGGTATCAGAGAGGGACAGATTGTGTTAGTGAGGGAGGAGCTGGTATCAGAGTGGGACAGGCTGTGTGTTAGTGAGGGAGAGTCTGGTATCTGAGTGTGTCATGTTGTGTGTTTGGCTGGAGCTGGTGTATGACAGTGGGACAGGCTGTCTGTTGGTGAGGAAGGAGCTGGTGTCTGAGTGAGACAGGCTGTGTTTGTGAGAGGAGAAGGTATCTGAGAATAGGGCAGGCTGTGTTAGAGGGAGGAGCTGATATCTGCGAGTGGGGCATGCTGTTAGTGCGGGATGAGCTGGTATCTGAGTGTGGGACAGGCTGTGTTAGTGAGGGAGGAGCTTGTGTCTGAGAGTACGGCTGGCTGTGTTAGTGTTTGAGGAGCTGGTATGAGAGAGGGACAGGCTGTGTTAGTGAGGGAGGAGCTCGTGTCTGAGAGTGGGACAGCCTGTGTATTAGTGAGGGAGGAGCTGTTAGAGAGTGCGACAGGCTGTGTTAGTGAGGAAGTAGTTGGTAGCTGAGTGGGACTGGCTGTGTTAGTCAAGGAGGAGCTGGAATATGAGAGTGGGGCAGGCTGTGTTAGTGAGGGATGAGCTGGTACCTGAGAATGGGACAGGCTGTGTGTTGCTGAGGGTGGAGCTGGTATCTGAGAGTGGGACAGGCTGTGTTAGTGAGGGAGGAGCTGGTGTCTGAGAGTGGGACAGGCTGTGTGTTAGTGAGGGAGGAGCTGGTGTCAGAGTAGGGCTGTCTGGTTGTTAGTGAGGGAGGAGCTGGTATCTGAGAGTACGATAGGCTGCGTTTAAGTGAGAGTAGATGGTCTCTGAATGAGACAGTCTTTGTATTAGTGAGGGATGTTATGGTATCTGAGAGTGGGACAGGCTGTGATAATGAGGGAGTAGCTGGTATCTGAGTGTGGGACAGGCTGTCTGTTAGGGAGGAGCTGGTGTATGAGAGTGGGACAGGCTGTGTGTTAGGGAGCAGCTCATCCCTCGCTAACACACAACCTGTCCCACTCACACACCAGTACTCCCTCACTAACACACAGCCTATCCCACTCTCAGACACCAGTTCCTCCCTCACTAACACAGGCTGTCCCACTCTCAGATACCAGCTCCTCCCTCACTAACACACAGCCTGCCCCACTCTGATACCATCTCCTCCCTCAGTAACACACATCCTGCCCCACTCGCTTATACCAGCTCCTCCCTCACTTACACACAGCCTGCCCCACCCTCAGATTCAAGCTCCACCCTCACTAACACACAGCCTGCCCCACTCTCATATTCCAGCACCGAGTTCTCTAACACAGCCTGTCCCACTCTCAGCTACCAGCTCCTCCCTCACTAACACAGCCTGTACCACTCTCAGACACCAGCTCCTCCCTTGCTAATAGACAGCCTGTCCCACTCTCAGATACCATCTCCTCCCTCACTAACCCACAGCCTGTTCCACTGTCATATACCAGCTGTGTGTCAGTGAGGGAGGAGCTGGTATCTGAGTGTGTGACAAGCTGTGTGTTAATGAGTGAGGACCTGGGTATATGAGAGTGTGGCAGGCTGTGGGTTAGTGCGGGAGGTGCTGGTATCAGAGTGGGACAGGCTCTGTATTAGTGAGGGAGGAGATGGTATCTGAGAGTGGGACGGGCTGTATATTAGTGAGGGAGGAGCTGGTGTTAGAGAGTGCGACAGGCTGTGTTAATGAGGGCGTAGCTGGTATATGAGAGTGGGACAGGCTGTGTGTTATTGAGGGAGGAGCTGGTAGGTGAGAGTGGGACAGGCTTTGTGTTAGTGATGGAGGAGCTGGTATCTGAGAATGGGACAGGCTGTGTTAGTGAGGGAGGAGCTGGTGTCTGAGAGTGGGAGAGGCTATGTGTTAGTGAGGGAGGAGCTGCTATCTGAGAATGGGACACGCTGTGTTAGTGAGGGTGGAGCTGGTATATGAGAGTGGGGCAGGCTGTGTGTTAGTGAGGGAGGAGCTGGTGTTTGTCAGTACGACAGGCTGTGTTAGTGAGGAGGTAGCTGGCAGCTGAGCGGGACTGGCACTGTTAGTCAAGGAGGAGCTGGAATATGAGAGTGCGGCAGGCTGTGTTAGTGAGGGATGAGCTGGAATCAGAGAGGGACAGGCTGTGTATTAGTGAGGGTGGAGCTGGTATCTGAGAATGGGACAGGCTGTGTGTTGGTGAGGGTGGAGCTGGTATCTGAGAGTGGGACAGGCTGTGTTAGTGAGGGAGGAGCTGCTATCTGAGAGTAGGACAGTCTGTGTGTTAGTGAGGGAGGAGCTGGTATATGAGAGTGGGACAGGCTGTGTGTTAGTGTTTGAGCAGATGGTATCAGAGTGGGACAGGCTGTGTTAATGAGGTAAGAGCTAGTATCTGAGTGTGGGACGGGCTGTGTGTGAGGGAGGAGGTGGTATCTGAGTGTGGGACAGGCTGTGTGTTTGTGAGGGAGGAGGTGGTATCTGAGAATGGGGCAGGCTGCGTGTTAGTGAGGGAGGATTTGGTATCTGAGAGTGGGCCAGGCTGTGTGTTAGTGAGGGCGGAGCTGCTATTTGAGAGTGGGACAGGCTGTTTGTTAATGAGGAAGGAGCTGGTATCTGAGTTTGGGACAGGCTGTTTGTTAATGAGGGAGGAGCTGGTATCTGAGAGTGGGCCAGGCTGTGTGTTAGTGAGGGAGGAGCTGGTATATGAGAGTGGGACAGGCTGTGTTACTGAGGGAAGAGCTGGTATGTGAGAGTGGGACAGGCTTTGTGTTACTGATGGAGGAGCTGGTACCTGAGAATGGGACAGGCTGTGTTAGTGAGGGAGGAGCTGGTATCTGAGAGTGGGACAGGCTGTGTTAGTGAGGGAGGAACTGGTGTCTTTGAGTGGGACAGGCTATGTGTTAGTGAGGGTGGAGCTGGTATATGAGAGTGGGGCAGGCTGTGTGTTAGTTTGGGAGGAGCTGGTATCTGAGTGGGACAGGCTGTCTGTTAGTGAGTGAGGAGGTGGTATCTGAGAGTGGGACAGGCTGTTTGTTAATGAGAGAGGAGCTGGTATCTGGGAGTGGGAGAGGCTGTGTGGTTGAGTGAGGTGCTGGTGTCTGAGAGTGGGCCTGGCTGTGTTAGTGTTTGAGGAGCTGGTATGAGAGAGGGACAGGCTGTGTGTTAGTGAGGTTGGAGCTGGTATCTGAGAGTACGATAGGCTGCATTTAAGTGAGAGTAGATGGTCTCTGAATGAGACAGTCTTTGTATTAGTGAGGGAGGTTATGGTATCTGAGAGTGGGATAGGCTGTGATAATGAGGGAGTAGCTGGTATCTGAGAGTGGGACAGGATGTCTGTTAGGGAGGAGCTGGTGTATGAGAGTGGGACAGGCTGTGTGTTAGGGAGCAGCTCATCCCTCGCTAACACACAACCTGTCCCATTCACACACCAGTACTCCCTCACTAACACACAGCCTGCCCCACTCACATATACCAGCTCGTCCCTCACTAACACAGCCTGCCCCACCCTCAGCTACAAGCTCCACCCTCACTAACACACAGCCTGTCCCATTCTCAGAGACCAGCTCCTCCCTCACTAACACATAGCCTGTCCCACTCAAAGACCAGTTACTCTCTCACTAACACACAGCCTGACCCACTTTCAGACACCAGCTCCTCCCTCACTAACACACAGCCTGTCCCACTCATATTCCAGCTAATCCATCACTAACAGACAGGCTGTCCCACTCGCAGATAACAGCTCATCCCTCACTAACACACAGCCTGTCCCACTCAGATTCCAGTTAATCCATCACTAACAGACAGCCTGTCCCACTCTCAGCTACCAGCTCCTTCCTCACTAACATAGCCTGTCTCACTCTCAGACACCAGCTCCTCCCTCACTAATACACAGCCTGTCCCACTCTCAGATACCATCTCCTCCCTCACTAACACACAGCCTGTCCCATTCAGACACCAGCTCCTCCCTCAATAACACACAGCTTGTCCCACTCAGATACCCGCACCTCCCTCACTAACACACAGCTTGTCCAACTCTGATATCAGCTCCTCCCTAACTAACACACAGCCTGTCCCACTCGTACACCTGCTGCTCCCTAACAGACAGCCTGTCCAACTCAGATACCAGCTCCTCACTCACTAACACAGCCTGTCCCACACTCAGATAACAGCTACTCCCTCATTTTCACAGCCTGTCCCACTCTCAGATACCATAACCTCCCTCACTAATACAAAGACTGTCTCATTCAGAGAACATCTACTCTCACTACCACGCTGCCTATCGTACTCTTAGATACCAGCTCCTCCCTCACTAACACGCACCCTATTGTACTCTCAGATACCATCTCCTCACTCACTAACAAACAGCCAGCCCTATTCTCAGACACCATCTCCTCCCTCACTAACACACAGCCTGTCCCACTCTCAGATACAAGCTCCTCACTCACTAACAGACAGCCTGTCCCACTGTCATACACCAGCTCCTCCCAAACACACAGTCTACCACATTCAGATATCAGACTCTCCCTCACTAACACACAGCCTGTGCCACTCAATACCAGCTCCTCCCTCACCAGCACACAGCCTGTCCCACTCTCAGACACCAGCTCCTCCCTCACTAACACACAGCCTGTTTGACTCTCATATACCAGCTCCTCCCTCACTAACACGCAGCCTGCCCCACTCTCAGATACCAGCTCCTCCCTCACTAACACAGCCTGTCCCACTCTGATACCAGCTCATCCCTCACTAACACAGCCTGTCCCACGCTCAGATACGAGCTCCTCCCTCACTAACACACAGCCTGTCCCACTCAGATTCCAGCTCCTTCCTCACTAACAGACAACCTGTCCCACTCAGACACCAGCTACTCCCTCACTAACACAGCCTGTCCCACTCTCAGATACCAGCTCCTCCCTCAGTAACACACAGCCTGTCCCATTCTCAGGTACCAGCTCCTCCCTCACTAATACACAGCCTGTCCCACTCTGATACCAGCACCTCTCTCACTAAAACTGCTTGTCCATCTCTTACATACCAGCTCATCCCTCACTAACACAACCTGCCCCACTCTCATATTCCAGCACCGACTTCTATAACATAGCCTGTCCCACTCTCAGCTTCCAGCTGCTCCCTCACTAACACACAGCCTGTCCTGCTCTCAGATACCAACTCCTCCCTCACTAACACACAGCTTGTCACACACTCAGATACCAGCAACTCCCTCACTAACACAGCCTGTCCCACTCTGATACCAGCACCTCCCTCACTAACCCACAGCCTGTCCCACTCTCAGATACCAGCTTGTCCCTCACTAACACACAGCCTGCCCCACTCTCAGATACCATCTCCACCCTCACTAACACACAGCCTGTCCCATTCTCAGATACCAGCTCCTCCCTCAATAACACAGCCTGCCCTACTCTCATATTCCAGCTCCGTCTTCACTAACACAGCCTGTCCCACTCTCAGCTACCAGCTCCCACTAACACAGCCTGTCCCATTCAGACACCAGCTCCTCCCTCACTAACACACAGCTTGTCCCACACTCAGACACCAGCTCCTCCATCACTAACACACAGCCTGTCCCACTCTCATATACCAGCTGTGTGTCAGTGAGGGAGGAGCTGGTATCTGAGTGTGTGACAAGCTGTGTGTTAATGAGTGAGGAGCTGGTATATGAGAGTGTGGCAGGCTGTGGGTTAGTGAGGGAGGTGCTGGTATCAGACTGGGACAGGCTGTGTATTAGTGAGGGAGGAGATGGTATCTGAGAGAGGGACAGGCTGTATATTAGTGAGGGAGGAGCTGGTGTTAGAGAGTGCGACAGGCTGTTAGTGAGGGAGTAGCTGGTAGCTGAGTGGGACTGGCTGTGTTAGTCAAGGAGGAGCTGGAATATGAGAGTGGGGCAGGCTGTGTTAGTAAGGGATGAGCTGGTATCTGAGAGAGGGACAGGCTGTGTGTTAGTGAGGGTAGAGCTGGTATCTGAGAATGGGACAGGCTGTGTGTTTGTGAGGGAGGAGCTGGTATCTGAGAATGGGGCAGGCTGCGTGATAGTGAGGGGGGAGTTGGTATCTGCGAGTGGGGCAGGCTGTGTGTTAGTGAGGGGGGAGCTGGTATTTGAGAGTGGGCCAGGCTGTGTGTTATTGAGGGAGGAGCTGGTAGGTGAGAGTGGGACAGACTTTGTGTTACTGACGGAGGAGTTGGTATCTGAGAATGGGACAGGCTGTGTTAGTGAGGGAGGAGCTGGTATCTGAGAGTGGGACAGGCTGTGTTAGTGAGGGAGGAACTGGTGTCTGAGAGTGGGATAGGCTGTGTGTTAGTGAGGGAGTACTGGTGCGTGAGTGGGACAGGTTGTGTGTTAGCGAGGGAGGAACTGGTATCTGAGAATGGGACAGGCTGTGTGTTAGTGAGGTAGGAGATGGTGTTAGACAGTACGACAGGCTGTGTTAGTGAGGGAGTAGCTGGTAGCTGAGTGGGACTGGCAGTGTTAGTCAAGGAGGATCTGGAATATGAGAGTGGGGCAGGCTGTGTTAGTGAGGGATGAGCTGGTATCTGAGAGAGGGACAGGCTGTGTATTAGTGAGTGTAGAGCTGGTATCTGAGAATGGGACAGGCTGTGTGTTGGTGAGGGTGGAGCTGGTATCTGAGAGTGGGACAGGCTGTGTGTTAGTGTGGGAGGAGCTGGTATGAGAGTGGGACAGGCTGTGTGGTAGTGAGTGAGGTGCTGGTGTCTGAGAGTAGGGCTGTCTGGTTGTTAGTGAGGGAGGAGCTGGTATCTGAGAGTATGATAGGCTGCGTTTAAGTGAGAGTAGATGGTCTCTGAATGAGACAGTCTTTGTATTAGTGAGGGAGGTTATGGTATCTGAGAGTGGGACAGGCTGTGATAATGAGGGAGTAGCTGGTATCTGAGTGTGGGACAGGCTGTCTGTTAGGGAGGAGCTGCTGTATGACAGTCGGACAGACTGTGTGTTAGGGAGGAGCTCATCCCTCGCTAACACACAACCTGTCCCACTCACGCACCAGTACTCCCTCACTAACACACAGCCTATCCCACTCTCAGACACCAGTTCCTCCCTCACTAACACAGGCTGTCCCACTCTCAGATACCAGCTCCTCCCTCACTAACACACAGCCTGCCCCACTCTGATACCATCTCCTCCCTCAGTAACACACAGCCTGCCCCACTCGCTTATACCAGCTCCTCCCTCACTTACACACAGCCTGCCCCACCCTCAGATTCAAGCTCCACCCTCACTAACACACAGCCTGCCCCACTCATATTCCAGCACCGAGTTCTCTAACACAGCCTGTCCAACTCTCAGCTACCAGCTCCTCCCTCACTAATAGACAGCCTGTCCCTCTCTCAGATACCATCTCCTCACTCACTAACCCACAGCCTGTCCCACTCTCATATACCAGCTGTGTGTCAGTGAGGGAGGAGCTGGTATCTGAGTGTGTGACAAGCTGTGTGTTAATGAGTGAGGAGCTGGTATATGAGCGTGTGGAAGGCTGTGGGTTAGTGAGGGAGGTGCTGGTATCAGAGTGGGACAGGCTGTGTATTAGTGAGGGTGGAGATGGTATCTGAGAGTGGGACAGGCTGTATATTAGTGAGGGAGGAGCTGGTGTTAGAGAGTGCGACAGGCTGTGTTAGTGAGGGAGTAACTGGTAGCTGAGTGGGACTGGCTGTGTTAGTCAAGGAGGAGCTGGAATATGAGAGTGGGGCAGGCTGTGTTAGTGAGGGATGAGCTGGTATCTGAGAGAGGGACAGGCTGTGTATTAGTGAGGGTGGAGCTGGTATCTGAGAGTGGGACAGTCTGTGTGTTAGTGAGGGGGGTGCTGGTATTTCAGAGTGGGACAGGCTGTTTGTTAATGAGGGAGGAGCTGGTATCTGAGAGTGGGCCAGGCTGTGTGTTAGTGAGGGCGGAGCTGGTATATGAGAGTGGGCCAGGCTGTGTTATTGAGGGAGGAGCTGGTAGGTGAGAGTGGGACAGGCTTTGTGTTACTGATTGAGGCGTTGGTATCTGAGAATGGGACAGGCTGTGTTAGTGAGGGAGGAGCTGGTATCTGAGAGTGGGACAGGCTGTGTGTTAGTGAGGGAGGAGCTGGTGTTAGACAGTACGACAGGCTGTGTTAGTGAGGGCGTAGCTGGTAGCTGAGTGGGACTGGCAGTGTTAGTCAAGGAGGAGCTGGAATATGAGAGTGGGGCAGGCTGTGTTAGTGAGGGATGAGCTGGTATCTGAGAGAGGGACAGGCTGTGTATTAGTGAGGGTGGAGCTGGTATCTGAGAATGGGACAGGCTGTGTGTTGGTGAAGGTGGAGCTGGTATCTGAGAGTGGGACAGGCTGTGTGTTTGTGCGGGAGTAGCTGGTATCTGAGAATGGGGCAGGCTGCTTGTTAGTGAGGGAGGAGTTGGTATCTGAGAGTAGGGCAGGCTGTGTGTTAGTGAGGGGGGAGCTGGTATTCGAGAGTGGGACAGGCTGTTTGTTAATGAGGGAGGAGCTGGTAGGTGAGAGTGGGACAGGCTTTGCGTTTCTGATGGAGGAGCTGGTATCTGAGAATGGGACAGGCTGTGTTAGTGAGGGAGGAGCTGCAATCTGAGAGTGGGACAGGCTGTGTTAGTGAGGGAGGAACTGGTGTCTTTGAGTGGGAGAGGCTATGTGTTAGTGAGGGAGGAGCTGGTATCTGAGAATGGGACAGGCTGTGTTAGTGAGGGAGGAGCTGGTGTAAGACAGTAGGACAGGCTGTGTTAGTGAGGGAGTAGCTGAGTGGGACTGGCAGTGTTAATCAAGGAGGAGCTGGAATATGAGAGTGGGGCAGGCTGTGTTAGTGAGGGATGAGCTGGTATCAGAGAGGGACAGGCTGTGTATTAGTGAGGGTGGAGCTGGTATCTGAGAATGGGACAGGCTGTGTGTTGGTGAGGGTGGAGCTGGTATCTGAGAGTGGGACAGGCTGTGTGTTGGTGAGGGAGGAGCTGGTATCTGAGAGTGGGACAGGCTGTGTGTTAGTGAGGTAGGAGATGGTATCAGAGTGGGATAGGCTGTGTTAATGAGGTAAGAGCTAGTATCTGTGTGTGGGACAGGCTGTGTGTTAGTTTGGGAGGAGCTGGTATATGAGTGTGTGACAGGTTGTGTGCTAGTGAGCGAGGAGATGGTATCAGAGTGGGACAAGCTGTGTTAGTGAGGGAAGAGCTGGTATCTGAGTGTGGTACAGGCTGTTAGTGAGGGAGGAGCTGGTATGAGTGGCACAGGCTGTGTGTTAGTGAGGGAGGAGCTCGTCTCTGAGAGTGGGACAGGTTGTGTGTTAGTGAAAGATGAGCTCCTCCCTAACACAAAGCCTGTCCCACTCTCATACACCAGCTCCTCCCTAACAGACAGCCTGTCCCACACTCAGATACCAGCTACTCCCTCATTATCACAGCCTGTCCCACTCTCAGATACCATCTCCTCCCTCACTAACCCACAGCCTGTCCAACTCTCATATACCAGCTGTGTGTCAGTGAGGGAGGAGCTGGTATCTGAGTGTGTGACAAGCTGTGTATTAATGAGTGAGGACCTGGTATATGAGAGTGTGGCAGGCTGTGGGTTAGTGCGGGAGGTGCTGGTATCAGAGTGGGACAGGCTCTGTATTAGTGAGGGAGGAGATGGTATCTGAGAGTGGGACAGGCTGTGTATTAGTGAGGGTAGAGCTGGTATCTGAGAATGGGGCTGGCTGCGTGTTAGTGAGGGGGGAGCTGGTATTTGAGAGTGGGACAGGCTGTTTGTTAATGAGGGAGGAGCTGATATATGAGTGGGACAGATTGTTTGTTAATGAGGGCGTAGCTGGTATATGAGAGTGGGACAGGCTTTGTGTTAGTGATGGAGGAGCTGGTATCTGAGAATGGGACAGGCTGTGTTAGTGAGGGAGGAGCTGGTGTCTGAGAGTGGGACACGCTGTGTGTTAGTGAGGGTGGAGCTGGTATATGAGAGTGGGGCAGGCCGTGTGTTAGTGAGGGAGGAGCTGGTGTTAGACAGTACGACAGGCTGTGTTAGTGAGGGGGTAGCTGGTAGCTGAGCGGGACTGGCAGTGTTAGTCAAGGAGGAGCTGGAATATGATAGTGGGGCAGGCTGTGTTAGTGAGGGATGAGCTGGAATCAGAGACGGACAGGCTGTGTATTAGTGAGGGTGGAGCTGGTATCTGAGAATGGGACAGGCTGTGTATTGGTGAGGGTGGAGCTGGTATCTGAGAGTGGGACAGGCTGTGTGTTAGTGAGGGAGGAGCTGCTATCTGAGAGTGGGACAGTCTGTGCGTTAGTGAGGGAGGAGCTGGTATATGAGAGTGGGACAGGCTGTGTGTTAGTGAGGGAGGAGATGGTATCAGAGTGGGACAGGCTGTGTTAATGAGGTAAGAGCTAGTATCTGAGTGTGGGACAGGCTGTGTGTTTGAGGGAGGAGGTGGTATATGAGAATGGGGCAGGCTGCGTGTTAGTGAGGGAGGAGTTGGTATCTGAGAGTGGGGCAGGCTGTGTGTTAGTGAGGGCAGAGCTGCTATTTGAGAGTGGGACAGGATGTGTGTTAGTGAGGAAGGAGCTGGTATCTGAGTTTGGGACAGGCTGTGTTACTGAGGGAAGAGCTGGTATGTGAGAGTGGGACAGGCTTTGTGTTACTGATGGAGGAGCTGGTATCTGAGAATGTGACAGGCTGTTTGTTAATGAGGGAGGAGCTGGTATCTGAGAGTGGGAGAGGCTGTGTGGTAGTGAGTGAGGTGCTGGTGTCTGAGAGTACGGCTGGCTGTGTTAGTGTTTGAGGAGCTGGTATGAGAGAGGGATAGGCTGTGTGTTAGTCAGGGAGGAGCTGGTATCTTAGAGTACGATAGGCTGCGTTTAAGTGAGAGTAGATGGTCTCTGAACGAGACAGTCTTTGTATTATTGAGGGAGGTTATGGTATCTGAGAGTGAGACAGGCTGTGATAATGAGGGAGTAGCTGGTATCTGAGTGTGGGACAGGCTGTCTGTTAGGGAGGGGCTCATCGCTCGGTAACACAACCTGTACCAGTACTCGCTCAATAACACACAGCCTATACCACTCTCAGACACCAGCTCCTCCCTCACTAACACAGGCTGTCCCACTCTCAGATACCAGCTCCTCCCTCACTAACACACAGCCTGCCCCACTCTCATATACCAGCTCCTCCCTCACTAACACACAGCCTGCCCCACCCTCAGATACAAGCTCCACCCTCACTAACACACAGCCTGTCCCATTCTCAGATACGAGCTCCTGTCCCACTCTGATACCAGCTCCTCCCTCATTTACAAACAGCCTGTCCCACTCTCAGATACCAGCTCCTCGCTCACTAATACAGACTGTCCCACTCTCAGGCACCAGCTCGTCCCTCACTAACACACACCCTGTCCCACTCTCAGACACCAGCTCCTCCCTCACTAATACACAGCCTGTCTCAATCACAGATTCCAGCTCCACCCTCACTAATACAGAGCCTGTCGCCCTCTCAGATACCAGCTCCTCCCTCATTATCACAGCCTGACCCACACCCAGATACCATAACCTCCCTCACTAATACAAAGACTGTCTCATTCAGAGACCATCTACTCTCACTAACACACAGCCTGTCCCACTCTCAGACACCAGCTCCTCCCTCACTAACATTCACCTGTCCCACTCAGATACCAGCTCCTTCCTCACGAACACAGAGCCTGTCCCACTCTCAGATATCAGCTCATTCCGCATTAGACAGCATGCCCCACTCGCAGATATCAGCTCCTACCTCACTAACACACAGCCTGTCCCACTCTCAGATACCAGCTCCTCCCTCACTAACACACAGCCTGCCCTACTCTAATACACCTCCTCCCTAACACACAGCCTGTCCCACTCTCATACACCAGCTCCTCCCTCCCTAACACACTGCTTGTCCCACTCTCAGATACCAGCTCATCCCTCACTAACACAGAGCCTGCCCCACGCTCAGATACGAGCTCCTCCCTCACTAACACACAGCCTGTCCCACTCACACACCAGTACTCTCTCACTAACCCGCTGCCTATCCCACGCTCAGATACCAGCCCCTCCCTCACCAACACACATCCTGCCCCACTCTCAGATACCAATCCCACCCTCACTAACACACAGCCTGTCCCATTCTCTGATACCATCTCCTCTCTCACTAATACACAGCCTGTCCGACTCATATACCAGATCCTCCCTCAATAACAGCCTGTCCCACTCTCATGTACCAGCTCCTCCCTCACTAACACACAGCCCGCCCCACTCTCAGCTACCAGCATCTCCCTTATTAACAAACAGCCTGTCCCACTCTCAGATACCACCTCCTCCCTCACTGACACACAGACTGTCGCACTCTCAGACACCTGCTCCTCCCTCACTAATACACAGCCTGTCCGACTCAGATACCAGCTCCTCCCTCAATAACACCCGGCCTGTCCCACTCTCAGATACCAGCTCCTCCCTCACTAACACCCAGCCTGTCCCTCTCTCAGATACCAGCTCCTCCCTCAATAACCCAGCCTGTCCCACTCTCATATACCAGCTACTCCCTCACTACCACACAGCCTGCCCCACTTTCAGATACCAGCTCGTCCCTCATTAACAAACAGCCTGCCCCACTCTCAGATACCACCTCCCCCCTCACTAACACACAGCCTGCCCCACTCTGAGATACCAGCTGCTCCTTCACTACCACAGCCTGTCCCACTCAGTTACCAGCTCCTCCCTCACTAACACAGCCTGTCCCACTCTCAGATAGCAGCTCCTCCCTCACTACCACAGCCTGTCCCACTCAGTTACCAGCTCTTCCTTCAGTAACACAGCCTGTCCCACTCTCAGACACCAGCTCCTCCATCACTAGCACAGCCAGTCCCACTCAGCTACCAGCTCCTCCCGCACTAACACAGCATGCCCCAATCGCAGATATCAGCTCCTCCCTCACTAACACACAGCTTGTCCACTCTCAGATACCAGCTCCTCCCTCACTAACACAAAGCCTGCCTCACGCTCAGATACAAGCTCCTCCCTCAATTACACACAGCCTGTCCCACTCACACACCAGCTCCTCCCTCACTAACTCGCTGCCTATCCCACTCTCAGATACCAGCCCCTCCTCACCAACACACAGCCTGTCCCACTCTGATACCAGCTCCTCCCTCACTAACACACAGCCTGCCCCACTCTCAGATACCAGCTCCTCCCTCACTAACACATCTGTCCCAATCTCAGATACCAGCTCCTCCCTCACTAACACCCAACCTGTCCCACTCTCAGATACCAGCTTCTACCTCACGAACACAGGCTGTCCCACTCTCAGATACCAGCTCCTCCCACACTAACACAGCCTGTCCCACTCTCATATACCAGCTCTTCCCTCATTAACAAACAGTCTGCCCCACTCTCAGATACCAGCTCCTCCCTCACTAATACGCAGCCTATCCCACAGTCAGATTCCACCTCCTACATTGCTAACACACAGCCTGTCCCACTCATATACCAGCTACACCAGCTCCTACCTCACTAACACATAGCTTGTCCCATTCAGATACCAGCTCCTACCTCACTAACACACAGCCTGTCCCACTCTAATATAGCAGCTCTTCCCTTACAAGCACACAGCCTGTCCCACTCTCAGATATCAGATCTTCGCTCACTACCACACCCTGCCCCACTCTCATATACCAGCTCTTCCCTCATTAACAAACAGTCTGCCCCACTCTCAGATACCAGCTCCTCCCTCACTAATACGCAGCCTATCCCACAGTCAGATTCCACCTCCTACATTGCTAACACACAGCCTGTCCCACTCATATACCAGCTACACCAGCTCCTACCTCACTAACACATAGCTTGTCCCATTCAGATACCAGCTCCTACCTCACTAACACACAGCCTGTCCCACTCTAATATAGCAGCTCTTCCCTTACAAGCACACAGCCTGTCCCACTCTCAGATACCAGCTCCTCCCTCACTACAACAGCCTGTCCCACTCTCTGATACCAGCTACTCCCTCATTATCACTGCCTGACCCACACCCAGATACCATAACCTCCCTCACTAATACAAAGACTGTCTCATTCAGAGACCATCTACTCTCGCTAACACAGCCTATCGTACTCTCAGATACCAGCTCCTCCCTCATTAACAAACAGCCAGCACCACACTCAGACACCAGATACTCCCTCACTAACATATGGCCTCTCCCACTCTCAGACACCATCTCCTCCCTCATAACACACTGCTTGTCCCACTCTCAGATACCATCTCCTCCCTCACTAACACAGCCTGTCCCACTCAGCTACCAGCTCCTCCCTTACTAACACACAGCCTGACCCACTCTCAGATACCATCTCCTCCCTCACTAACACAGCCTGTCCCACTCTCAGATACCAGCTCCTCCCTCACTAACACAAAACCTGTCCCACTCAGACACCAGATACTCCCTCACTAACACAGCCTCTCTCACTCTCAGATACTAGCTCCTCCCTCATTAACACACAGCTTGTCACACACTCAGATACCAGCTCCTCCCTCACTAACACAGCCATTCCAACTCTGATATCAGCTCATCCCTCACTAACACACAGCCTGTCCCACACATACACCTGCTGCTCCCTAACGCACAACCTGTCCCACTCTCATATACCAGCACCTCCCTCACTAACCCACAGCCTGCTGCACTCTCATATACCAGCTCCTCACTCACTAACACAGCCTGTCCCACTCACACACCAGTACTCCCTCACTAACTCGCTGCCTATCCCACTCTCAGATACCAGCCCCTCCCTCACTAACACTCAGCCTGCCCCACTCTCATATACCAGCTCCTCCCTCACTAACACACAGCCTGCCCCACTCTCAGATACCAACCCCACCCTCACTAACACTCAGCCTTACCCATTCTCAGATACCAGCTCCTCCCTCACAAACAAACAGCTTGTCCCACTCTCAGATACCATCTGCTCCCTTACTAACACAGCCTGTCCCATTCAGTCACCAGCTCCTCCCTCACTAACACAGCCTGTCCCACTATCAGATACCAGCTCCTCCCTCACTAACACAAAACCTGTCCCACTCAGACACCAGATACTCCCTAACTAACAAACAGGCTGTACCACTCTAAGACACCAGCTCCTCCCTCACTAACAGAGCCTCTCTCACTCTCAGATACTAGCTCCTCCCTCATTAACACACAGCTTGTCACACACTCAGATCCCAGCTCCTCCCTCACTAACACAGCCATTCCAACTCTGATATCAGCTCCTCCCTCACTAACACACAGCCTGTCCCACTCTCAGATATCAGCTCATTCCGCACTAACACAGCATGCCCCACTCGCAGATATCAGCTCCTACCTCACAAACACACAGCCTGCCCTACACTAATACACCTCCTCCCTAACACAGCCTGTCCCACTCTCATACACCAGCTCCTCCCTCCCTAACACACTGCTTGTCCCACTCTCACATACCAGCTCCTCCCTCACTAACACAGAGCCTGCCCCACGCTCAGATACGAGCTCCTCCCTCACTAACACACAGCCTGTCCCACTCTCAGATACCAGCACCTCTCTCACTAACACAGCCTGTCCCAATCTCAGACACCAGCTCCTCCATCGCTAACACAGCTTGTCCCTCTCTCAGATACCAGTTCCTCCCTCACTAAGACACAGCCAGCCCCACTCGCAGTTCCCAGCTCCTCCCAAACACAGCCTGTCTGACTCCGATACCAACTCCTCCCTCACTAACACACAGCCTGTCCCACTCTCAGATACCAGCTCCTCCCTCACTAACACACAGACTGTACTACTCTCAGATACCAGCTCCTCCCTCACTAACACACAGACTGTACTACTCTCAGATATCAGCTCCTCCCTCACTAACACAGCCTGTCCCACTCTCCGATACCATCTCCTCCCTCACTAACACAGCCTGTCCCACTCACTGACACCAGCTCCTCCCTCACTAATATACAGCCTGTCCCACTCCATATACCATCTCCTTCCTCAATAATACACAGCCTGTCCCACTCTCAGATACCAGCACCACCCTCACTAACCCACAGCCTGCCACACTCATATACCAGCTCCTCCCTCACTAACACAGCCTGTCCCACTCTCAGAAACCAGCTCCTCCCTCACTAATATACAGCCTGTCCCACTCTCAGATACCAGCACCTCCCTCACTAACCCATAGCCTGCCACACTCTCATATACCAGCTCCTCACTCACTAACACACAGCCTGTCCCACTCTCAGACACCAGCTCCTCCATCGCTAACACAGCTTGACCCTCTCTCAGATACCAGCTCCTCCCTCACTAACACACAGCCAGCCCCACTCGCAGATACCAGCTCCTCCCTCACTAACACACAGCCTGACCCACTCTCAGATACCAGCTCATTCCTCACTAACACACAGCCTGTCGCACTCTCTGACACAAGATCCCCCCTTACTAACACAGCCTGTCCCACTCAGATACCAGCTCCTCACTCACTAACACACAGCCTGTCCCACTGTCATACACCAGCTTCTCCAAAACACACAGCCTGTCCCACTCTCAGATACCAGCTCATCCCTCTCTAACACAGCCTTTCCGACTCAGATTCCAGCTCCTTCCTCACTAACACAGCCTTGTCCCACTCAGACACCAGATACTCACTCACCAACACACTGCTTGTCCCTCTCAGACACCAGCTCCTCCCTCACTAACATAGCCTGTCCCACTCTCATATACCAGCTCCTCCTTCGCTAACACACAGCCTGTCCCACTCTCAGATCCAAGCTCCTCCCTCACTAGCACAGCCTGCCACCCTCTCAGATACCAGCTCCTCCCTCAGTAACACACAGCCTGCACCACTCAGATAGCAGCTCCTCCCCAACACACAGCCTGTCCCACTCTTAGATACCAGCTCCTCCCTCGCTAACACACAGCCTGTCCCCCTCTTAGAAACCAGCTCCTTCCCAACAAACAGCCTGTCCCACTCTCAGATACCAACTCCTCCCTGACTAACAGCCTGTCCCAATCAGATACCAAATCCTCCCTCACTAACACACAGCCTGTCACACTTTCAGATACCAGCTCTCCCACACTCGCACACAGCCTGCCCCACTCGTAGATACCAGCTCCTCCCTCCCTATCACCCAGCCTGTCGCACTCTCAGACACAGACTGCTCCCTTAATAACACACAGCCTGTCCCACTCTCAGATACCAGCCCCTCCCTCACTAACCCACAGCCCGCCCCACTCTCAGATATCAGATCTTCGCTCACTACCACACCCTGCCCCACTCTCAGATACGACCTCCTTCCTCACTAACACACAGCCTGCCCCATTCTCAGATACAAGCTCCTCCCTCGCTTACACACAGCCTGTCACACTCTCAGATACCAGCTCTCCCACACTAACACACAACCTATCCCACTCTCATATACCAGCTCCTTCCTCACTAACACAGCCTGTCACACTCTCAGATACCAGCTCTCCCACACTAGCACACTAACACTCCGCCTGTCTGACTCTCAGATACTAGCTACTCCCTGACTAACATAGCCTGTCCCACTCTCAGATACAAGCTCTCCCACACAGCCTGCCCCACTTGCAGATACCAGCTCCTCCCTCACTAACACAGCCTGTCCCACTCTCAGATATCTGCTCCTCCCTCACTAACACAGCCTGCCCCACTGTCAGATACCAGCTGCTGCCTCACTAACACACTGCCTGTCCCAATCTCAGATACCAGTTCCTACCTCACTGACACACACCCTGTCCCACTCTCATATACAAGCTCCTCCGTCACTTACACAGCCTGTCCCTCTCTCAGATACCAGCTCCTGCCTCACTAACACAGCCTGTCCCACTCTCAGATACCAGCTCCTCCATCACTAACACACAGCCTGTCCCACTCTCAGATAACAGCTCCTCCCTCACCATCACAGCCTGTCCCACTCTCAGACACCATCTCCTCCCTCACTAACACACAGCCTGTCCCAATCTCAGACACCAGCTCCTCCCTCACTACGACAGCCTGCCCTACTCAGATACCAGCTCCTCCCCAACACACAGCCTGTCCCTCTCTCAGATACCAGCTCCTTCCCAACACACTGCCTGTCCCACTCTCAGATTCCACCTCCTCCATGACTAACAGCCTGCCCTAGTCTCAGATACCAGATCCTCCCTCACTAACTCACAGCCTATCCCACTCAGATACCAGCTCCTCCCTCACTAACCCGCAACATGTCCCACTCTCAGATAAGAGCTCCTCCCTAAAACACAGCCTGTCCCACTCTCAGATAACAGCTCGACCCTCACTAAAACACAGCCTGTCCCACTCTCAGATACCAGCTCCTCCCTCAATAAGACAGCCTGCCCTACTCTCAGATACCTGCTCCTCCCCAACACACAGCCTCTCCCACTCTCAGATACCAGCTACTCCCCAACACAGCCTGTTCCACTGTCAGACAACAGCTTCTCCCTCACTAACACACAGCCGGTCCCACTCTCAGACACCAACTCCTCCCTCAATTACACAGCCTGTCCCACTCTCAGATTCCACCCCCTCCCTCATTAACACACAGCCTGTCCCACTCGCAGATACCAGCACCTCGCTCACTATCACACCCTACCACCCTCTCAGATACCAGCTCCTCCCTCAGTAACACACAGACTGCACCACTCAGATAGCAGCTCCTCCCCAACACACAGCCTGTCCCACTCTTAGATACCAGCTCCTCCCTCGCTAACACACAGCCTGTCCCCCTCTTAGAAACCAGCTCCTTCCCAACAAACAGCCTGTCCCACTCTCAGATACCAACTCCTCCCTGACTAACAGCCTGTCCCAATCAGATACCAAATCCTCCCTCACTAACACACAGTCTGTCACACTTTCAGATACCAGCTCTCCCACACTCGCACACAGCCTGCCCCACTCGTAGATACCAGCTCCTCCTTCACTAACACACAGCCTGTCGCACTCTCAGATATGAGCGCCTCCCTCACTAACACACAGCCTGTCCCCCTCTCAGGAACCAGCTCCTCCCCAACAAACAACCTGTCCCACTCTCAGATACCAGCTGCTGCCTCACTAACACAGCCTGTCCCAATCTCAGATACAAGCTCCTCGCTCACTAACACACAGCCTGTCCCACTCTCAGATACCAGCTCCTCGCTCACTAACACACAGCCTGTCCCACTTTCAGATACCAGCTCTCCCACACTAAGACACAACCTATCCCACTCTCATATACCAGCTCCTCCCTCACTAACACAGCCTGTCACACACTCAGATACCAGCTCTCCCACACTAGCACACAGCCTGTCCCACCCGCAGATACCAGCTCCCCACTCACTAACGCACAGCCTGCCCCACTAGCAGATACCAGCTCCTCACTCACTAACATAGCCTGTCCCAGTTTCAGATACCAGCTCCTTCCTCACTAACACACAGCCTTCCCCACTCTGATACCAGCTCCTCCATCAAAAATAAACATCCTGTCCCACTCTCAGGCACCAACTCCTCCCTCACTTACACAGCCTGACCCACTCGCGGATACCAGCTCCTCACTCACTAACACAGCCTGTCCCACTCTCAGATACCAGCTCTTCCCTCACTAATACACAGCCTGTCCCAGTCTCAGATACCAGCTGCTCAATCAGAAACACACAGCCTGCACCACTCAGATAGCAGCTCCTCCCCAACGCAGCCTGTCCCCCTCTCAGAAACAAGCTCCACCGTCACTAACACACAGCCTGTCCTACTCTGAGATACCCGCTCCTCCCTCATTAACACAGTCTGTCCCAATCTCAGATACCAGCTCCTCCCTCAAAAATAAACATCCTGTCCCACTCTCAGACACCAGCTCCTCCCTCACTAACACACAGCCTTTCCCACTCCCAGATACCAGCTCCTCCCTCACTAACACACAGCCTGTCACACTCTCAGATACCAGCTCCGCCCTCACTAACACAGCCTGGCGGACTAAATACGAGTTCCCCCCTCACAAACAGCCTGCCCCACTCTCAGATACCAGCTCCTCCCTCCCTAACACACAGCCTGTCCCATTCTCAGATACCAGGTCCGCCCTCACTAACACAAAGCCTGTCGCACTCACAGATACCTGCTCCTCCCACACTAACACACAGCCTGTCCCACTCTCAGATACCAGCTCCTCACTTACTAACACACAGCCTATCCCGCTCTCAGATACCAGCCCCTCCCTCACCAACACACAGCCTGTCCCACTCTGATACCAGCTCCTCCCTCACTAACACACAGCCTGCCCCACTCTCAGATACCAGCTCCTCCCTCACTAACACATCTGTCCCACTCTCAGATACCAGCTCCTCCCTCACTAACACCCAGCCTGTCCCACTCTCAGATACCAGCACCTCCCTCACTAACAAAGCCTGTCCCACTCACAGATACCAGCTCCTTCCTCACTTACACACAGACGTCCCCACTCTCAGATACCAGCTCCTCCCTCAAAAATAAACATCCTGTCCCCCTCTCAGGCAACAACTCCTCCCTCACTAACACAGCCTGCTGGACTCAAATACGAGCTCCCCCCTCACTAACACACAGCCTGCCCCACTCTCAGATATCAGCTCCTCCCTCACTAACACAAAGCCTGTCCCACTCTCAGATACCATCTCCTACCCAACAAACAGCCTGTCGCACTCAGTTACCAGCTCCTCCGTCACTCACACACAGCGTTTCCCTCTCTCATATACCAGCTCCTCCCTCACTAACACACAGCCTGTCGCACTCTGATACCAGCTCCTCCCTCACTAGCACATAGCCTGTCCCACTCTCAGATACCAGCTCCTCCCTCACTAAAACACAACCTGTCCCACTCTCAGAAACCAGCTCCTCCCTCAGTAACACATTCTGTCCCATTCTCAGTCACCAGCTCCTCCCTCACTAACACACAGCCTGTCCCATTCTCCGATACCAGCTCCTACCTCACTAAGACACAGCCTGCCCCCTCTCAGGTCCGTGTACCTCCCTCACTAACACACACCTTGCACCACTCAGATAGCAGCTCCTCCCCAACACACTGCCTGTCCCACTCTCAGATACCAGCTCCTCCCTCACTAACACACATCCTGTCCCACTGTCAGATACCAGCTCCTCTCTCACTATGACAGCCTGCCCTATTCTCAGATACCAGCTCCTCCCCAACACAGCCTGTCCCACTCTCAGATACCAGCTCCTCCCCAACACACAGCCTGTCCCACTCTCAGATACCAGCTCCTCCCTCCCTAATACACAGCCTGTCCCACTCTCAGATACCAGCTCCTCCCTCGCTAACACACAGCCTGTCCCACTCTCAGGTACCAGATCCTCCCTCACGAACACACAGCCTGTCGCACTCTTAGATAGCAGCTTCTCCCTCACTGCCACACAGTCTGTCCCACACTCAGATACAAGATCCTCCCCAAAACACAGCCTTTCCCACTCAGACACCAGCTCCTCCCTCACTAAAACCCAGCCTGTCCCACTCAGATTCCAGCCCCTCCCTCACTAACACACAGCCTGTCCCACTCTCAGGTACCAGATCCTCCGTCACGAACACACAGCCTGTCGCACTCTTAGATAGCAGCTTCTCCCTCAAAACTAAACATCCTGTCCCACTCTCAGACACCAGCTTCTCGCTCACTAACACACAGCCTGTTCCACTCTTAGATAGCAGCTCCTCCCCAAAACACAGCCTGTCCCACTCTCAGATACCAGCCCCTCACTCACTAACACAGAGCCTGTCCCACTCTCAGATACCAGCTCCTCCCTCACTAACACACAGCCTGTCACACTCTCGGGTACCAGCTCCTCCCTCACTAACACACAGCCTGTCCCACTCTCAGTTACCAGCTGCTCCCTCACTAACACGCAGCCTATCCAACTCTCAGATACCAGCTCCTCCCTCAATAACACAGCCTGTCCCAACCTCATATACCAGCTCCTCCCTCAATAACACAAAGCCTGCCCCAATCTCAGATACCAGCTCCTCCCTCACTAACACACAGCCTGTCCCACTCTCAGATACCAGCTCCGCCATCACTAACCCACAGCATGTCCCACTCTCAGATAATAGCTCCTCCACCAACACAGCCTGTCCCACTCAGATACCAGCTCCTCCCTCACTAAAACGCAGCCTGTCCCACTCTCAGATGCCTGCTCCTCCCACACTAACACACTCTGTCCCACTCTCAGGAACAGATCCTCCCTTACAAACACAAAGCCTGTCCCACTCTGATACCAGCTTCTCCCTTAAAAATAAATATCCTGTCCCACTCTCATGTCCCAGCTCCTCCCTCAATAACACACAGCCTGCCCCACTCTCTATACCAGCTCCTCCCTCAAAAATAATCATCCTGTCCCACTCTCAGGTCCCAACTCGTCCCTCACTAACACACATCCTGTCCCACTCTGATACCAGCTCCACCCTCACGAAAACAGCCTGCCGCACTCTCGGATACCAGCTCCTCCCTCAAAAATAATCATCCTGTCGCACTCTCAGGTCCCAGCTCATCCCTCACTAACACACAGCCTGTACCACTCTCAGATACCAGCTCCTCCATTATAACACACAGCCTGCCCCACTCTCAGATACCATCTCCTACCCAACAAACAGCCTGTCGCACTCAGTTACCAGCTCCTCCGTCACTCACACACAGCGTTTCCCTCTCTCATATACCAGCTCCTCCCTCACTAACACACAGCCTGTCGCACTCTGATACCAGCTCCTCCCTCACTAAAACCCAGCCTGTCCCACTCAGATACCAGCTCCTCCCTCACTAAAACACAGCCTGTCCCACTCTCAGCTACCAGCTCCTCCCTGACTAACACGCAGCCTGTCCCACTCTCAGGACCCAGATCTTCCCTCACGAGCACACAGCCTGTCCCACTCTCAGATACCAGATCCTCCCTCACGAACACACAACCTGTCGCACTCTCAGATACCAGCTCCTCCCTCAAAAATAAACATCCTGTCCCACTCTCAGACACCAGCTCCTCGCTCACTAACACACATCCTGTCCCACTCTCAGATAGCAGCTCCTCCCCAAAACACAGCCTGTCCCACTCTCAGATACCAGCTCCCCCCTCACTAACACACAGCCTGTCCCACTCTCGGGTACCAGCCCCTCCCTCACTAACACACAGCCTGTCCCATTCTCAGTTACCAGCTGCTCCCTCACTAACACGCAGCCTATCCAACTCTCAGATACCAGCTCCTCCCTCAATGACACAGCCTGTCCCAACCTCAGATACCAGCTCCTCCCTCACTAACACACAGCCTGCCCCAATCTCAGATACCAGCTCCTCCCTCACTAACACACAGCCTGTCCCAAACTCAGATACCAGCTCCTCCCTCACTAACACACAGCCTGCCACACTCTCCCACACCAGCTCCTCACTAACATGCAGCCTGTCCCACACTCAGATACCAGCTCCTCCCTCACTAACACACAGCCAGTCCCACACACAGATACCAGCTCCTCCCTCACCAAAACACAGCCAGTCCCAGTATCAGACACCAGCTGCTTCCTCACTAACACACAGCCTGTCCCACTCTCAGACACCAGCTCCTCCCTCACTGACACAGCCAGTACGACTCTCAGGTACCAGCTCCAACCTCACTAACACACAGCCTGTCCCTCTCTCAGATAGAAGATCCTCCCTCACTAACACACAGCCTGTCCCACTCGCAGTTACCAGCTGCTCCCTCACTGACACACAGGCTGTCCTACTCTCAGATACCAGCTCCTCCCTCACTAACACACAGCATGTCCCACTCTCAGATACCAGCTCCTCCCTCACTAACACACAGCCTGTCCCACTCTCAGACACCAGCTCCTCCCTCACTAACACACAGCCTGTCCCTCCCTCAGATAGAAACTCCTCCCTCACTAACACCAGCCTGCCCCACTGTCAGATATGAGCTCCTCCCTCGGTAACTCTCAGAAACCAGCTCGTCACTGACTAACAGTCTGTCCCACGCCCAGATACAAGCTCCTCCCTCACTAACACACAGCGCATCCCACTCGCAGATACGAGCTCCTCCCTCACTAACACTCAGCGTGTCCCACTCTCCGTCACTAGTTCCACCCTAACACACACTGTCCCACTCAGATACCAGCTCCTCCCTCACTAACACACAGCCTGTCCCACTCATCTACCAGCTACTCCCTCACTAACACACAACCTGTCCCACTCAGATACCAGCTCCTCCCCAACACCGCCTGTCCCACTCTCATATACCAGCTCCTCCCACACTAACACACAACCTATCCCACTCTCATAAACCAGCCTGTCCCACTCTCAGATTCCACCTCCTCCATGACTAACTGCCTTCCCCAGTCTCAGATACCAGATCCTCCCTCACTAACACAGCCTGTCCCACTCAGATACCAGCTCCCCCCTCACTAACCCGCAGCATGTCCCACTCTCAGATAAGAGCTCCTCCCCAACACACAGCCTATCCCACTCTCAGATACCAGCTACCCCCCAACACAGCCTGTGCCACTCTCAGACAACAGCTTCTCCCTCACTAACACACAGCCGGTCCCAATCTCAGACACCAACTCCTCCCTCAATTACACAGCCTGTCCCACTCTCAGATTCCACCTCCTCCTTCACTAACACAAAGCCTGTCCCACTCGCAGATACCAGCTCCTCCCTCACAAACACACAGCCTGTCCCACTCTCAGATACCAGCTCCTCCCACACTAACACACTCTGTCCCACTCTCGGGAACAGATCCTCCCTTACAAACACAAAGCCTGTCCCACTCTGATACCAGCTTCTCCCTTAAAAATAAACATCCTGTCCCACTCTCATGTCCCAGCTCCTCCCTCAATAACACACAGCCTGCCCCACTCTCTATACCAGCTCCTCCCTCAAAAATAATCATCCTGTCCCACTCTCAGGTCCCAGCTCCTCCCTCACTAACACACAGCCTGTCCCACTCTCAGATACCAGCTCCACCCTCACGAAAACAGCCTGCCACACTCTCTGATACCAGCTCCTCCCTCAAAAATAATCATCCTGTCCCACTTTCAGATACCAACTCCTCCCTCACTAACACACAGCTTGTCACACACTCAGATACCAGCTCCTCCCTCACTAACACAGCCTGTCCAACTCTGATATCAGCTCCTCCCTCACTAACAACCAGCCTGTCCCACTCGTACACCAGTTCCTCCCTAACAGACAGCCTGTCCGACTTAGATACCAGCTACTCCCTCATTATCACAGCCTGTCTCACTCTCAGATACCATAACCTCCCTCACTAATACAAAGACTGTCTCATTCAGAGAACATCTACTCTCACTACTATGCTGCCTATTGTACTCTCAGATACCAGCTCCTCCCTCACTAACACGCACCCTATTGTACTCTCAGATACCATCTCCTCACTCACTAACAAATAGCCAGCCCTATTCTCAGACACCATCTCCTCCCTCACTAACGCACAGCCTGTCCCACTCTCAGATACAAGCTCATCACTCACTAACAGAGAGCCTGTCCCACTGTCATACACCAGCTCCTCCCAAACACACAGTCTGCCACACTCAGATATCAGACTCTCCCTCACTAACACACAGCCTGTGCCACTCAATACCAGCTCCTCCCTCACCAGCACACAGCCTGTCCCACTCTCAGATACCAGCTCCTCCCTCACTAATACAGCCTGTCCCAATCTCAGACACCATCTCCTCCCTCACTAACACACAGCCTGTTTGGTATGAGAGAGGGACAGGCTGTGTTAGTGAGGGAGGAGCTCGTGTCTGAGAGTGGGACAGCCTGTGTGTTAGTGAGGGAGGAGCTGATGTCTGAGAGTAGGGCTGTCTGGTTGTTAGTGAGGGAGGAGCTGGTATCTGAGTACGATAGGCTGCGTTTAAGTGAGAGTAGATGATCTCTGAATGAGACAGTCTTTGTATTAGTGAGGGAGGTTATGGTATCTGAGAGTGAGACAGGCTGTGATAATGAGGGAGTAGCTGGTATCTGAGTGTGGGACAGGCTGTCTGTTAGGAGGGAGCTGGTGTATGAGAGTGTGACAGGCAGTGTGTTAGGGAGCAGCTCATCCCTCGCTAACACACAACCTGTCCCACTCACACACCAGTACTCCCTCACTATCACAAAGCCTATCCCACTCTCAGGCACCAGTTCCTCCCTTACTAACACACAGGCTGTCCCTCTCTCAGATACCAGCTCATCCCTCACTAACACAGCCTGTCCCACTCTCATATTCCAGCACCGATTTCTCTAACTCAGCCTGTCCCACTCTCAGCTACTCGCTCCTCCCTCACTAACACAGCCTGTCCCACTCTCAGACACCAGCTCCTCCCTCACTAATACACAGCATGTCCCACTCTCAGATACCATCTCCTCCCTCACTAATAAACATCCTGTCCCACTCTGATACCGGCAGCCCCCCCTACTAAAACACAGCCTGTCCCACTCTCAGATACCATCTCCTCCCTCACTAATACAAAGACTGTCTCATTCAGAGACCATCTACTCTCACTAACACACAGCCTGTCCCAGTCTCAGACACCAGCTCCTCCCTCACTAACGTACTGCCTGTCCCACTCTCGGATACCAGCTCCTCCCTCACTAACCCACAGCCTGTCCCACGCTGATACCAGCACCCCCCCCCTACTAAAACACAGCCTGTCCCACTCTCAGATACCATCTCCTCCCTCAGTAATACACAGCCTGTCCCACTCTCATATACCAGCTGTGTGTTAGTGAGGGAGTAACTGGTGTTTGAGTGGGACAGGCTATGTGTTAGTGAGGGAGGAGCTGATATCTGGGAGTGGGGCAGGCTGTGTG